>NW_026705667.1:0-300000 GCF_029867415.1 Vicia villosa | reverse complement strand
GCAGTAATATAATATGACAGATTTAAGTGCCTTCAAGGTCACACAATACAACCTCGAAGCCGATACATAATACTATGGGGATGGGGAAAAAAGGAATAATAGAACCAATAGTGCAATAGGTCTGACACAAGCAATAATTTAAAAGAAAGAAAAATAAATTAGGTTAGGTTTTAGGGTTATCGACTAATCGATCTTTGACGCTTGGCTAACCCTGAAAATTTGGAAAAGGAAAAACAAACACAAAAGGGTGAGTGTATGGCCAGTTCATTGATATTGAATATAAAACCCTAATTTTAAATTAACAAGGCAAAAATAAATAATTAAACTAAAGGCAAAAATGAATATTTAAATGGAAAGGGCAAAAATAAATATTTAAATTAGAAGAATAGAATCGGGGACTTAGCTTTGATCTGATATGGTTCGTAGTCGGAGGAAACCTGATGCTAACCCTAAAACTGCACAAGGAAAAAGAAAATTTTTCAGTGTAGGAATGATCCTCGCAAACCCTGATTAGGGTACGAATTAAATAGGATTAACGGAATAAATAGTCAATTTAATTAATTATTGGTTTTTCAACCTAATTAATTAAAGGGTTAATACCTATTTTGCCCCCTGCCATATAGGGCGCATTTGAAAAACCCCCCTGCAAAAAAAAAAGTTGCAAGAATTTCCCTAACATTTCAAGATTCTCTCATTTTTTACCTTCATCACATCCAGTCAGCAAAAAAGCTGACGTGGCAATTTTTTTTAATTTTATTTTTTATTTTTTATTATTATTTTTAATGACGTGGCTGGCTATGTGGCATTTTTATTATTTTTTATTTATTTTAATTTTATTTTAATTCCATGTGGCAATATTTATTATTATTTTATTGTCAAGTTGTTAAAATGCTAAATATTAAAGCTTAAAAACATGGTCTCAATGGGAGTTGAACTCATGACACCAAGCTTACAAGATACACAACATTACCACTAAGCTGCAGCTTCGTTGATGACATTTAGTTGCCTTTGCTAATAATTAATAGATACTGAAAACGTTATTATAAACCAAAGAATCATAGTTAATTGTTATTTAAAACGTTATTATAAACCAAAGCATCGTAATTAAGAATAGATACTTAATTGCTATTTAAAAATAATGCTCATATAAAGAAAATTTGAATGGGATAATAGCTACAGTATTTTTTAAATTACATTATTTTATATAAATATTATCTATATAAATCATTTATTTAATTCTAAAATAATTTTAATATTCTTAACATTAAATTTTTATAGTATATTGATGTTAAATTATTAATTATTATATAAAACATAAAAATATTTTTATATGGTTCAATTAGTATAAACTAAATTAATTATATTTAATTATATTAATTAATTTAAAACTAGTTTAATTAATCTAGTTAAATTAAAACTAGTTAAAATTATTTAAATTAAAAATAAATTAATTTAGTTTATATTTTATAATTTATTTAACGTTAACAGTAAAATAAATATTAATTACTATATTATTATTTAACTAATATTAATTAATAACGTTAACTATTAACTAATAAATATTAACTAATAATTATTAATTTAAATATTAACTATTAACTAATATATTACTAACTAATATATTACTGTACATGTACATTATTTTTAGATAGTAATTTAAATATTAAAGTTATTATATTTTTTAAAGTTTATAATAACGTTTTAAATATAAATGATATTTAATATTTTTTAAACGTTAATGTATTAACATTAATATTTAAACTAATTTATGTAATTAAAAATAAATTATTAATATAGTTAAACTAAATTAAATTAATTATATTAATATAGTTAAACTAATTTAATTATATTTAAGTATATTAATATAGTTAAACTAAAACTACTAAAACCTATTTAAATTAAAATGAAGTATGCTATTAACACCATTCAACGTATTTAATGATCAAAACAAACCACTTGGCTTAGTGGTTAGACGAGTGGATTTTCAAATGAAAGGGAGTGGGTTCAACTCCTAGTTCCAACAAATTTTGGTTATTTAAAATGTTTTGACAAAAATTAATATAATATAAATTGCATACGTGGCATTATAAATAATAATAAAATAAAATAATAAGCCACATAGGCCATCCACATCATTAGAAAAAAATAAAAAATAAAAAATAAACATGCCACGTCAGCTTTTTTGCTGACTGGATGTGATGAAGGTAAAAATTGAGAGAATCTTGAAATGTTAGGGAAATTCTTGCAACTTTTTTTTTTGCAGGGGCGTTTTTCAAATGCGCCCTATATGGCAGGGGGCAAAATAGGTATTAACCCTTAATTAAATCGGTGAAAAAACAAGTTTCGATTAAATATCTAACCCTAATATATTTTATCAATTAATAAAAATAAATTATGGTTTATTAAATTATTTAAATAACTAAAGCCAATTTAAATCAAGTAATATGACTAATAATAATTAAAATAAAGATTTTATTTTAACATTTAGAAAAAAAAATTTAGCAAAAATAATTTTTGTTAGGGAAATTATTAAAAGGATTAAAAAAAAAGAAATATATAACATATATATATAAATAAAACAAATATTAGGTTGTGTAATTAAAAATAAAAAGAATTAAAAGAAACTTAACTTCTGATTGTATGTGGTGCTTCTTTGAAGGTCCATGATGGGGTAGCGTATTCTGACCCTCAGATTGCTCCTTTTGTGAATCCAGTGGTTGAGAGGAGATGGTACATGGTGGACCTTCGTTGGCTGCGTGCGTGGGATCTTGCAATTTATAATTTCAACAAAAATTGTGTTGAGGCCATGGGTCGAACCCACGCCTCTATGATCAAAGGTATCTCGCTTACCAATCCGGCCACGTTGCCACTTTGTTTACCAAACGGATTAACAAAAACATATAAAAAAATAGCGCATGGTGGAAACAAAAACTGGCCCGCAGTTTGAACTGACGAATGGTATGGTGCCACCCATCATCTTCAACCTTGGCACTGGTTTTATTAGCTACAAATAGCTTGGATTTAGCTACGAATTTTTGGCAACTAAATAACCTGCAAACATCAAAACTTCACACGAGCAACAAAAATCAACAACGATAGCATGGATGAGTTCGTCTACTCATCACGAATTCAACCATACCGTAATTAGGATTAATTCATCCTGTACCATCAAAGCCCTAATTTAAAACCTCTAAACCTAAACATGGCATATCATGCTACAAGCAAGCACCAATCAAATTAAAAAATCATAAACATTCAAAGCATCATAAGAAACAAATTTATGCAATCAGAATGAGTTTATGCATCGCAAATCATCAAAATCGAATTCAAAACTTTGAAGAACAAACCGCGGCTTGTTGGTGGCGATTCTCGGTGGTTCAGGCTTTCGTGATGTTTGGTACTGTTTCAGAGTACCTTCAGGAGCGTGTTTGATCCTTTACAAGGCCTTGAATCTTCCTTCCACCTTGAATCCGATTTTGGAATTTCTAGAGAATTTGCAAGCTTCACTAAGGTTTTCCAAGCCAGAATTTCGTCCCCTAATGCTTTGGTCCAGTTGTGTTTATATACTAGAGTGATTTAGGTCAACAATTTTGAGCAAAATCCCTTTCAATCATTGATTTGCAAATTGAGAAAATTTGATTCATATATGTTTCTATTTTAGACCAATTTCAATCTCTCTCAATCCAATTTCTTTTATCACTAATTTGGCACTGAATACTGAGTATTTTCATAATTAATGATGATGAAATTGAAGAGAAATCAAATCTTTTCAATTTTCCTTCTAAATATTTGACTAAATCATGATTTAATTGAATATTAATTCATATAAAATCAATTTTTTAATCAAAAATTTGTGGCCTTTTGATTAGAGCTTCTAGATGACTTGTGTAGCAAGATTGGATCATAAAATATTGGGCCTCTTTGAAAAAAAAAATCCATTTTGAGGCCTTTTGCTTCACATTTTCCTTCTCAAATTTGTCCAACTTTGACAAGGCATATCTCCCTCAATTTTTAAGGTATGGAGGAGTTCTAGGACTTTTTAGAAACCTTGAAGAGTCCTCTAACCAATGTTTTTGGTCCCATGTCAAAATAAATTTCCATGCTCCTTGTGTGTTCTTTTGAAAAAGATGACTTCTAGTTGACTTTTGAAAAGGACCTATAATGTTTTGAACCATATCTCTCAAATGAAGCTTTTTTCGACTTGGCTTGTGAGAGACAAAATTGTAGGGAATTCAATTTCCTTCAAATGAGCTTTGGATGGAAAATTTTTGAGGTTCCACGTGGGAGTTATGGCTGGTCAAAGTTTAGTTGACTTTATCCTATGAAAACCCTAATTTAGAAACTTTTTAGAATTGTTGGTTTCTGATCTTTTCTTGATGAACCATGATCAATTATTGATCAAATGGTGAATGATACTTCAAAATAAGGATGTTGACAAAAAATCAGGAGTTTTGACTGTACTTTGACCACAGTTGACTTTTAGGTCAAACTAGTCGGCTGTTAACTTTTTGAATAATTGACTGAGCAATCTTGTGAATTGAAGCCTGAAACTTGGCATGAGGATTATTTGAATCATATGAGAGGCCACGAAGTCCATTTGAGGTATCAGAACCTGACTTTTCTTTAAGAAAGGCAAAACCCTAGTTGGAGGGCTGTTGTTTAGGAGAGTATATATTCAGTCAAGTATTGAGACTTTGATATTCAAATGAGCTTGAGTATAAAAATATGGTGGGAAAATTTTGGGGTATGACAGCTTGTCTCGGAGGACTTTCCCCGTTGACAGTGGCTTCGAAGGACTTTCCCTGTTAGCTAGAGCTTGTTGTGTGCTTGTCTCAGAGAACTTTCCCCGTTGACAGTGGCTTCAGAGGACTTTCCCCGTTAGCTAGAGAATTTATTTTTAGCTTGTCTCGGAGGACTTTCCGCGTTGACAATGGCTTTGGAGGAGTTTCCCCGTTAGCTAGAGCTTGTTGTGTGCTTGTCTTAGAGGATTTTCCCTGTTGACAGTGGCTTCGGAGGACTTTCCCCGGTACATAGAGCATTTCCCCTGTCCCCAGGTCACTACTTTGGTAGTTTGTTTGATTTACGAGCTGAGCTCGATTATGTGCTATTATCGTATACATGCCTGTTGTACATTGTATGATATGCCTTTTCTTACATGCGATGCCTGTTCGTATGATATCTTTGTGATGCTTGTTCACACACTTGCACATGTATGCTTGTTACATGTTTTTTGCGATGCCTGTTCACACACCCACATTCGTGTATGCCTGTTACATGTTTTTTTTCTATCTGCGATGCTTGTTCGCCTATTTTTATATGTGTTGCTTGTTCACATGACATGTTTGCTAGGATCTTTGTGATGCTCCTTATTTTCATGCTCCCTTAGGGTGCTCGGTTCCGTTTCTCTAGGAGACGCGAATCGAGATAGAGATAGAAACTTTTAAGCCGAACTACGACGCTCTAATTTTTGCATTGCACGTTGGAGGAACGTAGGCACATGGTACAAACTCTCTATCGAGCGGACTTTTCTTTTCTTATTTCCGTTCGACTTTTCTTTCTATTTTGCTTATATTTCCCTTGCATGTTTCCTTGTCACATTGCATGACACACACACACACACATACACACACACACACCCTTAGATTAGAAACTAGCAAGAATGGATCATGTGGAGTACCACAGACGTGAGGGGTGCTAATACCTTCCTTTCACGTAACAGACACCCTTACCCTTTCTCTTAGACCTGTGCTATTGTGTGGTTTTCTTCGATATTTTCCATTCTTGTGCGTAGGATAAATATATGTTCGATGGCGACTTCATTGTTTTGTTTCAATTAGTTTTCTAGTTGCTTCAGACGGTCGGTAGGGGCACGGTGACGGACGTCACCCCTTACTGATGGATGCTTGGGCCTTGGTCGTTGGTTCCTCATATTTCTTCATTCCTTCACCCCCTTTTCTTGTCTTCTATATTTTATATCTTTTTCTCTTCATTTCTCCTCCTTTTTGTTACTTTTTTCACGCAAGCCTGTAAATATTAAATATCTGCAACATAATAAAAATATCGACTTAATACAAACATAAATAAATAAAAATGGAGATATAATCTATGTAAATTAAGCCAAATAACGATACATTTGTGTTATCACATGCATTCATTTAAATTGATTCTAAAAAATAATAATCTGAAAATTAAGTTATATTTGAAAACCGACTTAGATCAATCAATGTTTTTTGAATTGCATGCGTCTCGTAATTCATATTTCGCTCTTTAGCATAGAGAATTTGGTTCAATGTCCTAAGTTCTTCATAGCAACGATTCCTTCTCTTCTAGTTTATTTTGAAAAGCATCTATTTGTTGACTAATTCAGACTCATCATCGTCACTATCACCAATATTATTATTTGATGATTATTATGATGGCAGTGATGATGATGAATCAGAATTATCAACAAGTTGATGCTTTTAAAATAAACTAGAAGAGAACGAACTATTTCTATGAAGAACTAAGGTCATTGAATAAATTCTCTATGTTAAGGAACGAGAGATGGGTTATGAGAAAGAACTTGTTTCCCTTTTTAGAGGAAATAATTTCAGGTTATTATCTATAAGATGGCTTGTGTGAGGATCAACTTAAATGGATAGGGTAATGTTCACTTGACATTATAGGATGCTTATTAGTTTTTTTTAAATAAGGCTGATATATATATATATATATATATATATATATATATATATATATATATATATATATATATATATATATATATATATATATTTTATATATATATCAAAAGGAAAAATGGTACAAAAAGAGAGGGGGGACTATACCAAGACCCTCTCAACCAGAAGTAAACCTAAAGAAAGACAGACCAAGCCTATTCTTTACAAAATCAGCCCTTAACGCAAGAGGGAGAGAAGAGTAGTAAGTACTACCAGTTAAATCTAAGCCTATGTTAGCGAGGGTATCAACACAGCTGTTCACTTCTCTATATATGTGAGAAACGATAAAATTCCAGTGAGAAACTAAGTAGATACAATTCAACCATCTAGATCTAATCGCCCAAGGGACACTAAACGGGGGTTTAAAAGCAAGAACCACCGCCTTCGAATCCGATTCCAGCCAAACATTCTTCCAATTCTTCTCATGGGAGAACTCAATTGCTTGCATAGCACCCGAGAGTTCAGCAATGAGAGAATTAGACTCACCCAAAAAAGAAGCAAAAGCTCCAAGAAAACAACCATTCTTATCTCTAGCAAGACCCCCGCAAGCGGAGATATTAGAAGGAGAACGAGAAGCTCCGTCACAGTTGATTTTCACCCAATTTCTATATGGGGGCTGCCACAAAACCTCCTTAATATTCGGTGCCCTCGAAGGCCGAATTGTCACCTTAAAACTCTTGATGAGAGCAAAGTCTTGCATATTCAGATGAGAGCCATGAGAGACAGCATTGCCAGCAAAAAACACACTACTTTTAATAGAAGAAACACAAGAAGAAATAGTGAGTTTTAAATCATTAAACCTGGCCTTATTCCGAGCGAACCAAATCGTGTGCAAAAGCGAAAAAACAGCTGCAAGACTAATGACTTTGCATTGGACAGCACCGCCTTTGTCTAAAATCCTCCAAATGTCTTCCCATCCAAGGATTGAGAAAGAGAGATTAAGCATTGATTTAATCCAACTCCAAAGCATCGACGCAAACCGGCAATTGAAGAAAAGGTGTTGCTCCGATTCAGCCATACGACCGCAAAGAGAACATCTAGAAGGGAAAGAAAAACCTCTTCTATGCCAAAGATCATCAGTAGGCATTTTATGGTGCATAAGCCTCCAAACCATAAAGGAAATGGAAGGAGGAATGTAACTGTTCCAAATCATCTTCCACCGAACTTGCGGAATACCTCTACTTCTCTTGAAATCATAAGCCAACTTGAGAGAAAGCTCTCCATTCGGAGAAGTGTCCCAACATCTTTTGTCAGGTCGGGAGACGATAGGGATAGTGCAACTACGAATGCGAACCTGCAGGGAAGCTGGGATGTTGGTAGCTGAGCGAGAAAAGTCCCACGAACCATTAATTAACAACCTGTCAACCGAGTGATCCTCAATCAAGGCCGGAGCATCGCTGTGAAGGAAAAGCGGAGAGCCACACCAACGATCGGACCATGAACTAATGGAGCTACCGTTACCAAGAACCCAAGTGGAGTTATCCATGACAATTTTCATCTCTTGCTTGACACTGTACCAAATAGAAGAAAAAATATGGTGAGTGATGAATCTGTTTTTCCTAGTAATTCTGCTGCGAAGAAGAACTGCCCAGCTGCATTCTGAGTTAACAAGCTCCCAAGCTAATTTCAATTTGAACGCTTCATTAAGCTTGCAAATGGATCTGAGCCCAAGGCCACCTTCCTCAGTTGGTAAGCAAACCGTGTTCCAATCAACTGTGACAGCTTTAAGCTTAGACGTATCACCGCTCCGTAAGAATCTTTTGATCGCCCTTTCCAAGTCACTAATAAGAGAAAGCGGCCAAGCATATATTGTCATACTGTGCGAAAGCATCCCTTGAATTGAAGACTTGACCAATTCCATCCTACCTGCGAACAAAAGCAGCGACCCTTTCCACGACGCCAACTTAAGGATGACTTTGTCCACAATAGGTTGAAGAAAAACCCGCTTAGGTTTACCCTTAAACAGCGGAACACCAAGATAAATGAGAGGAGTAGCATCAATGTTGAACCCGGACAAATCAGCAAGGATATTGAGACGGGAAACAGACACAGCGCCTCCGAAAATAAACGATTTCCCACAATTCACATGTTGACCAGAAACAACAGCATATTCCTTGAAGGCAGTGATGAGATTTTTTAAATTGGATATCTTCCCTTTACAAAAAATAAGAACATCGTCCGCATATAAAATATGAGAAGGAACTGTGTTATTCTTGGGGCCAAAAATGAGATCGAGCTTGAGGTATGAGACCAACTGAAGAATCTTCCTGCTAATCATTTCTTCAGCCAAACAAAATAATAAGGGCGAGAGCGGGTCTCCTTGACGAACTCCGCGGGAGAAAGCAAAAAAACCATGTAAAGCCCCATTAATATTAATGGATAAGAACGCTGAGCGAAGAATGGTATTGATCTAATAACAAAAGAGGTCATTGAAACCGAATTGCCTCATGACTTTGAAGAGGAAGTCCCAATTAAGGGTGTCAAAAGCTTTCCTAATATCCACCTTCAAAGCTAAATTCCCACACCAAACTTGGTTGCTCAGCATGTTAATACATTCCGAAGCCAATCCGATACAGTTGTGAATCTGTCTACCTTTAACAAAACCCCTTTGCTCTTGAGAAATCAGCAAGGGCATTAAAGAAGCTAGTCTGTCAGCAAGAATTTTAGAAATTAGCTTGGACTTGAAGTTAGAAATGGCAATGGGCCGGAAAAGATCCAAAGGATCTGCGCTCTTGATCTTAGGGATAAGAGTAATGGTATTGGAGTTGAAGCCAGGCAGCACCCACCCTGAGATAAAGAAATCCAAAATAGCATTTGCGACATCGAGCTTGATAATATCCCAGTAAGTTTGATAAAAGACAGCCCCAAAACCATCCGGGCCCGGTGCGCTATCCTTGTTCAAGGCAAAAACAGCAACGATAATCTCTTCCAACGAGGGAAGCTTCGTGAGCAGAGAGTTTGTCTCTTCATTTATCAAGCTAGGAATGGTATCCTCAACCATTTTGTAATCCTGCACAGATCAAGAGTTAGACATAAACAAATTTTTGAAATAATTAACGGTGCAGACCGCAATAGAAGTGGGATCAGTTAACACTTTGTCCTCATGTTTGAGCAGAGATATTGCTTTCATTTTGCATTTGATTTTGGATAGACGGTGGAAGAACGCCGTGTTTCGGTCTCCCTCCAAATGTCATTAGATCCGAGCCTTATCTCTCCAAAAGCACTCCTCTATGGCCAAAGTGGAAGATAGATCATGTTGCGCCAAAGATTCATCCTCTTTAAGATTGTCCCTGTAACCATCAAGCTGAATCTGCTGCTGTAAGTGTCGCACCCCAATTTTTGTCCTGCGATATTTCATTTATTTTGTCAAATCACATTCATGTTTCATGTGCATTCTTCGTTCAACTGTCCATTTTAGCATATTCAAAGAATAAAAAATTTGACTGTTTATTTATATTCAACAAAAATAACTTCTGCATCCACATTTGTTTATTTTATTTATCCAAGATTCTTTTTTCTTTTTTATAATAAATAGTTGTTTTTTTTAATTTATTTTAAAAAGAATTGGTCTTATTGTCTGTTTTGTATTTTTATATTTTTATTGTAATTATTATTATTATAATCTTTATTTCTCCTTTAATTTTATAGTTATTAGTTTTTTCATTATTAATATTAATTTTATAGTTATTATTATTAGTGTTACTATTTGTCCCTTATGTCCAAAATTTCCATTCCAATACATACCACATGGTTTCTACATTTCAAATGTATGTTTCAAGTTACAGAAAATGACAAAAAATCAGCTATGCCATTACAAGCCAAAACTCTGCATCCTGACCCTGCTCCAAGACCTGCATTTTCTGCACATAAAACACCAACATTTGCATCAATTTGTTCAAACACAAATCTGCATCAAAAGGCCAAGAATCAGTTGCCATATAAGTTCAAATCCCCCCCCCCCAATTATCATCTCAAGCTCACATTAAAACCCTAATCTCTTCACAATAAAAAGAGACATTCGTTAACAGAAAAGGGAGGAGAAAAAACTCTGTTAAAATTCATCCATCTTGACACCTTCATACAACTTACATCAAACTTTCATACTTATCCAGATAGTTCATAACCTTACTAACCCAAACACCTTCACTGAACATGCCATTTCATCTTTAAATCTCCCTGCACAAACCTCACGTACGAATTCATAGAGCAACCTGTTGTTGTAAATTATTAATAACAATTAATAATATGATAGTTGTTCCAAAATGACAAGAGAAGTGGATTTGAAAAATGGCAACACTTCATGAAGTGTTGTAGAATGAAACCATGCAACTTTTATAGTGTGTTGTTATAGGCCAATCATTGTGACTTTTGGTAAAAGACATTGTTTCACCAAGGGTCGCTACCTTGTGAAACAATACCAATATGGCCTATAAATAATTCATTCTAAATTCAGAAAAAGAACAACACAAAAATGCAAATCCTCTATAATAATTCCAGAGCACTCTTCGCTACATTCGAGTTTTCGCCGGTCTTGCGCAAACTCGAGAAGGCTGAATTATCCTGGGTATTCCTGCGTAAAAACTCCAAGACAAATTGGGAGTGCTTGAAATACTATAAGGAAAGTGTCCCGTACACGATTCTAGCCTCGATTCCATTCGGTTTAAATTAATTTTCTAACACCTGCAACCAAACACAACAAGCTCATACAACTCAATACACGCACAGATCCGTAACACACGTTTGCAATGCTGAGTGACTTCGCCCACAAAACAGACGGAAGCTGAACTCACCGATCCAAAACCGTCCTCACAATCCATCACCGAGTCAACACGACGCTCGCAAATTCTCACGACCACAACTCAGCAACTCGGCGAATCGCACATGGACATCGAGGCATAGTTTCCATCTTCACATTAAACGCGCATCTTCAACGCGAAAAAAGCCATAATCGCGACAATCATACCTCCAACGGTAACTTCAATCTTTTGTTTTCTTCATGCTTAGTAATTGTTGAATCTGTTGCTTATGGAACATTGTGTTTAGTTACTGTATGCTTTTTTTGTTTTTCGTGATTGACTGTTGTGGTTTGAGGAGAGAAGAGTCGATTCGTTTGAGTGAGAACAGAGGAACATTGGTTTAGTTTGTGTAAAAAAACATAGAAACAGAGCCGTGAGATTTGAGAGAGTGAAAGAAGGGTTGACCGAATGAAGTTAAGAGGTGGAGGCGGATCACCCCAGTAGACTTAGGGTTTATTTTCATGTTTATTGATGTTTTGGGCTTTATGGTAGAAAGTCCAATCTGATTTACTCTTATGTATCCCTATGCGCTACATACACCCCACTTGTTTGTTCACTTTGAGTTATCATTTGGACCAAGTCTCTTTTGAGCCCAACCGAATTTTGATCTACACCTTAGCCAGCAAGCATACCTCTCTCTTTGAGTTTGGTTTGAATTTAATCTTGGGCCTTGCTCTTAAGCCCAGCGCCCAGAATACTATGACGCACCCTCCATTTCATTTTTTTCAAGCCCATTTAGTTTTATTTCAATTATTTCCATGTTATATTCATTCTATCAATTATTTCATTAATGTTTCATTTTTGTTTGATTTTAATTTCTATTATTAAAAACATCAAAAATAGGTTAGTTTTATTGTCCATATTAAAAATACTAAAAATATTAGATTAATCTCGATCCAAAAATCAATAAACCTTGGTCCAACGCCAAGTCGTTACAAATAATTTCTCGATCCAACGTCGAGTTTCTTCCTTGCAAACTTTCTTTAAACCATACCGAAAGATCGAGTGACAAGAAGTGTACACCTCTTGAATACCTCGATTCTTTTGGATTAACACCTTTTTTTTAAAACCTTTCTTAATCAAATCAAAGCGATCAAGTGACAAGAAGTGAACACCTCTTGAATACCTTGATCTTTTGAATTAAAATACATTAATCAAATCAAAGTGATCAAGTGACAAGAAGTGAACACCTCTTGAATACCTTGATCCTTTGAATCAAAACACATTAATCAAATCAAAGTGATCAAGTGACAAGAAGTGAACACCTCTTGAATACCTTGATCCTTTGAATCAAAACAAATTAATCAAATCAAAGTGATCAAGTGACAAGAAGTGAACACCTCTTGAATACCTTGATCCTTTGAATCAAAACACATTAATCAAACCGAAAGATCGAGTGACAAGAAGTGCGCACCTCTTGAATACCTTGATCTTTTGAACCAAAATACATTAATTAACAAGGACAACAAGTGACAATGGGGCTCGCTCCTGTTGAATACCTTGGGTAAAGGACGCGCTAGGTGCACACCTATGCTTAAACACTTTACTAAACGTCCGCAAGCATCCTCCTTTACTAACTTGGACAATAAGTGAGAATTGGTGAACACCTTTTGAATACCTTGGGTAAAGACGCACTAGGTGAACACCTATGCTCAATCCTTTGCTAAACGTCCGTAAACAAAACAACTTCAATTTCAATAAAACCTTTTTGCCTTATGGCCTTTTCATATTAAAACATCTTTTCATAAAACGAGACACTTAGTCAATTTCAAAATGCGAACATACTCCTACATGTGAAGATCGAATATCTTCCACTCGAATGCGATGATGGCCAAAATCTCGTCTCACTCTTGATTTAGTCATCCATTCTTGTAGTGATCTCTTATCCATGTGTGCGTAGTATTGTCTCCATTTGAAAGCGATCGAGTACCTCTCACTAAAATCAACCAACAAACTTTTCGTGGTTCTTAGCCCGAACTACGATTGCTCTGACTTTCCCATTGCACTAGGGAATACGTAGGCACAAGATACAAACGTCTTGGCGAGCATAATAATAAAAAATCATTTCTTTTTCTTCACAATAATAAAACCTTTTCTTTCATCTTTTCTCGATTAATAAGCATAAGAATGCAAACATTACGCTAACACTCAAACATGAAACTAACTAAATGGGTCCCATCGAGTACGATGGAGGTGAGGGGTGCTAATACCTTCCCCTTGCTTAACCGACTCCCGAACCCTAATTTGGTTGCGATGACCATCTTATCCATTTCTTTTCTCTTTATGGGTTTTATCGATATTTTCCCTTTCCTTCTTGGAATAAATAAAGTTCGGTGGCGACTCTGTTGTACTTCGAGCGCGCAATTACGCTCGAGTGTATTTTTTACCGCTACAGTAAGAAACTGAGCTTAGCTTCTGCCACTTTGACATTAACCAAAACGTCTCCAAAGGTATTCTTGTTCCAACCTTTCAACTCTTTTTTCAACAACTGAAGCTTTTTAGACAGAATAAACATATTACACCCCACCACTTTTTGATTCCAAACTTTAACAATGAGATCTTTGCAGCCCTTGTGGAGAGTCCAAGCTTTTAAGAATTTGAATTGCGACACTACCCTGAGAGGATTGATATGCATCTCCAGCAAAAGAGGATAGTGATCCGAGGACACTTTGGAGAGGGTGGATACAGAGATTTGATTGCAACAGTCAAACCACAATTGGTTTCCAATGCATCTATCAAGGCGCCTTTCCACTGTGAACGGAGCATCTCGCTTATTAGACCAAGTAAACTCAGCACCGATCGTAGGAATGTGAATAAGATGGGAATGATCGGTTCAATTTTGAAAATCCATCATAGGGCCTCTAGAGGGATTGAGCCTACCTCTATGCTCATGAGCACCTAAAATAACATTAAAATTGCCAAAGAAGGACCAAGGAAGAGGGTGCGAAGATTGAAGATTGTTAAGATCAGACCAAAGCTCCCTTCTCTTTATAAGGTTGGTGGAAGCATAGATTGCTGCACAAGCCAAGTTGCAATGATCCAAATCAAACGAGAAAGCAACAAATTGATCCGATAAAGAAATCACTACGGGGGAGAACGCATCGGTACAGAAGCACCATAAGGACGGTTGCGATGCAGAGTTGAAACTGAAAGGTCTGAAATCCAGTCTGAAAAACCTGTTGGTGGGAAAATTTTATAATCCAATTTTGGTTCGGCAATAAAGATGAAATCCGGGTTATGAAGTTTAATAAGTCTCTTCAAGGCTAATCTTGAGGGGGCGTTAGCCAAGCCCCTGATATTCCAGTAGATGCTCTTCATGAGAAACGCGATTTTAGGCCTGCTTGGGACCTTGTGGGATACTTTTGCTTTTTCTTGGTAACCTGTGTTTTGTTGAGTTTTGAAATGGCAGCCGAAAATGCTCCAACATCAGAATAAGTGTTGTCCAAATTTCCCCACGAGTTTTGCAGAAAATTAGCGTCAACATCGTTGATAATACCAACCCGGTTTTGAGTAGCATCGACAAAGGATGAAACTTGTGAGTCCGAATCCGAAGGCACCTGAGAAACAAAATTATCAGAATTATGGAGGCTTGGACCAGCAACCACTATATCCAGAGCGTTATTAATCACAGGTTCTAACACCCTAATTTGAGAATCCTCATTTCTATCCGTCATCACATTGCTATCCGGAATTCCCTCTTTAGGGGTGGATGCCAAAGCTGCGTGTGCAGCAATAGGAATCTCCGACTCATTCGAAGAAATCCCGATAACCGGGGGAGGAAATTGAGAGTTAGGGATGTCACAAACCCCCTTAAGAACCTGAGCAAAAGATTTGGTAGAAGAATCATCGGAGGGGGGCTTTGATGAATCTGGTTTGGTGGCAGTGGACCGGGGAGCAATAGTTTCAGGGAATAGAGCATTGAAATCCATTCTAAAAATCACAAAGGCATGATGAAGCAGAGAAGGGAAAGAAAGCACGGAGGGAGCTTTGCCGGAGGAGCGCGGCGCTAGGTTTCTAGAGATCACTAAAGGATGCTTATCAGTTTAAAAAACACATTCAATCTGCTCCTCCACGAGTTTCTTCTATTTGGAGTTTAGATATCCCTCATTCTAAATCCCTTTTGGTATGGAGATTTATGTATAATAAAGTACCTATAGATGATCAACTTCAGTTCAAAGGCTTTTGCATGGTCTCAAAGTGCTCCCTCCGTAATAGTAATGCAGAACCCATGAATCATCTCTTTCTAACTATTCTTTTTCCACAAAGCTCTGGAAACAGCTCTGTAAATTGCTCAACTTGTTGATCCAGGTTTCATCTGCTAACTTTTGGGAAGCCTAATTCCATTTGGAATGCAAGAAATTCTATAAGGTATCATGACATGACTTCTAATCTTTCCATATTTTGTGCTCTCATTATGGTGCAAGTTAAGTTGTCATGCTCTAAATCCAACCTCATATTCAAATACAGCCAATTTGATTTTGCAATCCTTAAAGATTTTTAGGTCCTCACTCATCCTCCAAGGGTCTCTCTAATTAAAGAGATTTTTTGGAATCTCCCTCTTCATAGTTGTATAAAGTGCAATGTTGAGAGATCGTTTGCTTCTAATACTAGGAAGAGCTCAGGTGATTTCTCATTGGATTTTGCTAAGCCTCTCCCATGGAGAACCAACTTATTAGCAGAGTTTTGTGGTGTTCTTTATAATATAGAAGTAGCCAAAGAAAGATGTTGGAATAAATTATGGGTGGAAAACAATAATTAGTTTTGTGGTCTTCTTTATAATATAGAAGTAGCCAAAGAAAGATGTTGGAATAAATTATGGGTGGAAAACAATAATTTTGTGGTGTCATATTACAATTATTTTCATTTTTACAAAGTTCTTCCCTAAGTTTCCCTTCAAACTCTCAATCACATAGTAAAATAATTTTGTGTATCTCTGAAAAAAATCCAAAACTCTTTTAACTAATTTTTTATTTTTCTGAAAATATTTTTTGTGTTTCTAAAAATAAATGATTAAATTAATTTCTCGGTGTTATTATGAAGTTAAATTAATTTTAAAAGAGTTATAGCATTGTTAAATTAATTTAATGTATCATGGAAAAATACAAAAATATTTTAAAATTTTAGCTGTGTTAGAAATAAATAAATAAATAAATAAAAATATATATATATATATATATATATATATATATATATATATATATAGTGTATATACAATTTATTAATTAAATTAATTTTAATATGCTATTATTAAATTAATTTAATTCAACAAAATAAATAGCATTATTATACGAATTTGGTGTATCCTAGAAACAATTCAAAAAGCTTTTGATTAATTTTTAAATGTACTGTAAATTTTTTTTGTGAATATTAAAATTATTAATTATATTTGTTTCTTAATGTTATTATTAAATTAAAATAACTCAACAAAAGTAATAGAAATATTAAATTGATTTTATTTATCATGGAAAAAAATACAAATAGTATTTTAAAAACTTTTCCTCTTTTAATAAAGATATTTATTGTGTATATATATATATATATATATATATATATATATATATATATATATATATATATATATATATATATATATATATATATATATATTACTTAATTTTTTTTCTTAAATTATACCAAGTCAGCAAAAGTTGTAGTAGTATTAAATTTGTGTATCATCGAAAAAACATAAAAAACTTTTATTTAAATTTTAGTTGTATGTTAATTATTTTTTGTGTATATAAAAATTATTAATATAATTATTTTCTAATTTTTAATTTAAAATTGAATTAATTCAACAAAAGTTATAATATTATTAAATTAATTTAATGTATTATGAAAAAAAACAAAAATATTTGAAAAAAGTTTATTTGTGTTGTAAAGATATTTACTGTGTATATATATAATATTTATTAATTAAATTAGTTTCTTAGTGTAATTATTAAATTAAATTAATTCCAAAAGGTTATAATTTTCTTTAATTAATTCAACTAAATCTATTTTATTATTATTTTAAAAAATAATATTACTATCAACAATATATTTAAAAAACAAGGGTTAAATATAGACCATTTCTCAACCAACCCCATGAATCTCTTATACACTACGCAAAATATCAATTTTGCCCCCTGCTGCTTCCGTAGATGCACATTCGGAAGCACCCCATATTTTGAAAAAATTTGATTCCTTCCGTACATATATCAACGGAAGCGTATAAAACATCAAACCCCATCAAAAATTTCCGTAGATCTAACTACGGAAGATTTTTCCAAATTAATTGAGAATTTGGGATTTCCCCAATTAATCAAACTCCATCAAACATTTTCGTAGATGTAACTACGGAAGATTTTTCCCAATTTTTTTTTGAAAGGACAAATTTTTTATTATTAAACAAGCTAGCACAAGACATGCTAGAAATCAAAGAGTGGCAATACAGATTGATAAATTATTAACTGCACCAATTCTAACACAACAACTATAACAGGAATACTCTAACAGCAACTCTAATAGAGAAATACTCTAACAGGAATACATGAGGATACTTTGTATTCACTAGCCAACAATGCTTTCCAAAGACAGCAATTCAAAGCTAGGAATCCCCCTAAACACACCATTGATTCTACACCATGAAAGATATTCAAGCGTCAGCCCAATAAAGGATAGACCGAAGCTAATTCTACTGTCATTTCAATGCTTTGAGACATACAATCGGAGAGGATAGCCAATGATAAATGGAGTAAGTGAATCCTCTTGAATTAAATCTCAGCCAGTTCCATGAGAGGAGTTTAGTTTCTTCGACAATCGCTGAGAAAGAGATTTCTTTGTGTTGAAAGATCTTCGCATTTCTCGCTTTCCAAATGCTTGATATGCATGCCAACCAAATTGTGGAGATTCCGCGAGTCTGTCCTTTATTTCCCTGCAACACTCCTGGAAAGGCGTTAAAATTGACAGCAGTAGAGTTATGAAATACAGTAATCACCCCTAACCATCTCGCGATATCGGCCCACACTTTGGTTACGGGATGGCATTCGAAGAAAATATGGTTTGTGGAGTCTACCGATCCACATCCTCCTTCACACAATGAATTGTCCAAAGTTAATATCCCTCTCTTACATAGGTTTTCTTTTGACGGGATTCGGTTCTGGATGATTTGCCAAACAAACACCGCCACTTTAAGGGGAACGAACTTGTTCCACACTTTGGTATGAAGCGATTGTTCTCCCGAGTTACTAGCATCTAATAGGGCGGAGTAGGCTGATTTAACAGAATAGCTCTCGGAAGGATCGGCGAGCCAAACAACGCTATCCCTTCGCTCAGTTCTAAAAGAGGTTGAACTAATTTCTTCAATTAACTACTGCAATAATTCCGTCTCCCATTCAAAGAGATCGCTCCTCCAGCTAAATTGCCATTCTCTAGTATTTCCATCTCCCCTTCTCATATCTGCCACTGTAGCTTCTTTATTCAAAGATATTGAGAATCGTCGTTCGAACCTCATTTTTAAGGGACCTCCTAACCAGCAATCACTCCAAAAAGATGTATTCTCCCCCTCCCTCAATATTCTGCTTTCCAGCCCCTCAAACCAATTGAGATGGTTCCCTCCTCCTACTAGTTTTATCTTCTTAATGTCTTTAAGCCAAGAGGAAATACAACTGCCCCTTATCCTAATTTTTCCTTCCTCCTCGCCGTATTTACGCTTGAGGACTTTATACCAAAGATTTTCTTTCTCCACCCTCATCCTCCAGACCCATTTCCCCAAAAGAGCCACGTTAAAGATTTTAATGTTTTTAATGCCTAATCCTTCATTTTCTTTATCCATACACACTCTATCCTATTTGACCCAGTTCACTCTTCTAATGTTCTCACTCCCTCCCCAAAGAAATTGCTTAAAGAGAGATTCAATTTTAGAGATAATACCTGATGGGGCTTTGAAGAATGAAAGGTAGAACACGGGTGTTGCAGATAGAACAGAGCGTAATAACACCAACCGACCTCCCATAGATAAGTTACGACACCGCCATCTCGATAATCTCAACTTCACATTATCTAAGACTGGAAACCATGTGCTTTCCCGCCTCGGATTTGCGCCAACCGACAGGCCCAGATACTTGAATGGTAGCTCACCCGCTTTGCATTTCAGCACCTTTGTTGCTTCAGTCACCCAAACATTTGTTGTCTTGATTCCAATTAGACTGCTTTTAGGAAAATTTACTTTCAAGCCTGATACAAGCTCAAATAGGTGGAGAATTGCTTTAATAGTTACAACATTCTCCATAATACTTGGTTCCATTATTAGAGTATCGTCAGCGAATCGGAGGTGAGATAATCTTTCTGTTTGGTTTCCAAAGGCATATCCCACAAAGCTACCATTATCGGATGCTTTATTTATTAACATTCCTAGCCCCTCCACCGCTATGAGAAACCAGAATGGTGATAAGGGGTCACCTTGCCTTAGCCCCCTTTTAGCTTGAAACTTGTCTTAGCCCCCTTTTTCCCAATTAATTGAGAATTTTTGGATTTTCTCAATTAATTGGTAATTCAATTGGAGATTTTCCCAATTAATTGAGAAAATCCCAAATTAATTAAGTTTGATCACATCGTAATCGTTAAAACATAGTGAAATTTGGGATTTTCCCAATTAATTGGGAAAATTCCAAATTAAGTTACAAATTAATTGGGAAAATCCCAAATTAATTTCTCAATTAATTGAGAAAATCTCAAATTAATTAAGTTCATGAAATCTTCCGTAATGTATCTACGGAACATTCTGATTTTCCCAATTAATTAGAAAAATCCCACGTTTCACTATGTTTTAAGGGGTTCCATAGATCTATCTACGGAAAAAACCATTTTTTTTAAAAAAAGGTGCTTTCGGAGTGGCATCTACGAAAATACGAGGGCAGTTTTGTCAATTGTGGTGCGTAAGTACGCCATGGGGTGGGTTAAGAAATTGTCTAAATATATTTGGTCCCTATAAATATCTCAAATTTCATTTTTCAGTCCATATAAAAGATGACATAT
Organism: Vicia villosa; assembly: GCF_029867415.1. Lineage (NCBI taxonomy): Eukaryota > Viridiplantae > Streptophyta > Magnoliopsida > Fabales > Fabaceae > Vicia > Vicia villosa. The sequence goes on along the minus strand of NW_026705667.1, from coordinate 279,470 downwards.
TTCAATCCCTACAAGACTTTTATGCATGTAATTTTAGTCTTTGCTATTTTTTAAAATTTTGAAAACTGGTTAATTACCCTTAAACTTTTAAATTTTAGAATGCTTTTTTTCATACTGTATAGAATATTATAAAATATTACTTTATCAAATTATAAATTTTTTTAAAATGAGAAGAATTAAAAATGAATTTTTTAATTTCAAAAGATAATGATAAAAGTAATGTAAATTTTGACATAGAAATCAAATTTTGAGTTTCATTTTTTTCAAGGAACTTTTTATAATGTTATAAACAGGTCTGTAAAATAATCATTCAAAAATACACATCAGTTTAACAGCAGAGACTAAAACTACGTACATAATAATTTTGTAGAGGAATCAAAGATAAATTTATTATTTTCAAAATTTTAATATTTACTTTTGGATCTTAATAAAAATTGTGTAACATCGATCACACTAATAAAAGTGACATTATTATTCACGTAATATATTGATTATTTAAAAATTTTAATATTTACTTTTGGATCTTATTAAAAATTGTGTATGTATAATTTAGTTTTGGATCTAATAAAAATTGTGTGCATTGCTGAAATTTGAATATATTAGTCGATGATTTTTTTTTTCCGACAAAAAGGTTAGTTAGGGCTACTTTATAATTGAACAATGCATGATAAATAATTAGAGGTATAAAATATTGCTCATAATTAGAAAAGATTGAATTCTTAATCTAAAATGGTTGTATCAATTCAATGGTTAAATTTTGCTACAAAATCAGCTGCAAGCATGGAAGCTGCCGATAATCCATATTCAATTTAGTAATACATTTTCTCAATTCTATATGATGCGATATGGGTAACTCTTTATTCTCTTTCTTAACGCTCTCTAGTCGCCTCAGTAATATACCCACCAAATCCAACCATTGGTGAGTGATGAAGACAAATATATATCATCCTCCTTTTCTTAAAGAATGTCCAGATTCATCAAATTCAAACAAAACTCCACCACCCATGTTATGTTCTTTTCATTTTGCCACCTCAATTTTGTACATTTCAACACACGTCCATTTGCATGATACAACATGGCCAAATGTTGGTGCATGTTAATTACATAGCTTTCTGTTCTATATCTATAAATACCCTCTCACGATCAGTGTACTTCATTCAACCACATCGAGTAAAGTTAGACAATAATTCAAATCAACATGGCTGCGACCACAATGAAAGCTTCATTTCCATTTTTGATGCTGCTGGGAATTGCTTTCCTAGCTTCAGTGTGTGTTTCTTCTAGATCCGATCAAGATAACCCCTTTATCTTTGAGTCTAAGAGGTTTCAAACTCTTTTTGAGAATGAAAACGGTCACATTCGTCTTCTCTCAAAATTTGATCAACGTTCTAAAATATTTGAGAATCTCCAAAACTACCGTCTTTTGGAATATAAGTCCAAACCTCACACCATATTTCTTCCACAACAAACTGATGCCGATTTCATTCTTGTTGTCCTTAGTGGTAATTTATTATTTATCAAGTTAAATATCAAAAACTAATCATAAATTGTTGTTTAAAAATAATGATATTTCTTACTTTGCAGGTATGTTTTTTAATGATAAATTAAGTTCATTTTTAAAATATAATGTTATCTGCAATTTGTAGGAAAAGCAATACTCACAGTGTTGAAACCCAACGACAGAAGCTCCTTCAACCTTGAGCGTGGAGATACCATAAAACTTCCTGCTGGCACAATTGGTTATTTAGTTAATCGAGATGACAAGGAAGATCTTAGAGTATTAGATCTTGCCATTCCCGTAAATAGACCAGGTCAACTTCAGGTAATATAGCTAAATTTAACTTTTCTCATATCAATTATTGTATGCATGAAATTGCATAAAACTATTTTTTTAGAGGTCTTTGTTATAACATGACAACAATTTGACTATATTTATCCAGATTTTACTATAAACTTTTTCTATTGATCGTATAATTATTTTTTTTCCTTTCAACAGTCTTTCTTAGTGTCTGGAAATCAAAACCAACAGTCCATCTTATCTGAGTTCAGCAAAAACATTTTAGAGGCTTCCTTCAATGTAAGCATAAAACAAACTATTTCTTCTTTCTTTTTTATGTATTTGTTTGGTTTACCTATGTAAATATTCACTTTTTCCTTGTATACATTGTAAAAAATTATAGACCGATTATGAAGAGATAGAGAAGGTTCTCTTAGAAGAGCATGAGAAAAAGACACATCACAGGAGAGGCCTTAAAGATAGGAGGCAACAAGGTCAAGAAGAGAATGTAATAGTCAAAATATCAAGGAAACAAATTGAGGAATTGAGCAAAAATGCAAAGTCTAGCTCCAAAAAAAGTGCATCTTCTGAATCTGAACCATTTAACTTGAGAAGTCGTGATCCTATCTATTCCAACAAGTTTGGTAAATTTTTTGAGATCACTCCGGAGGAAAATCCACAACTTCAAGACTTAAATATATTTGTCAATTCTGTGGAGATTAACCAGGTATATCAAAATTATCATATAACGTAGACAAATAAACTACACAACAAGTTATATATAAAATCATTCTTAATTAAAATTACACAAGATCAAATTACAACTATTCTAAAGGATTTAAATTTTGTGAAGTTATAATGTCAAACTTTTATTATTAACTCATAGATAAGAATTTTTTTATACTAAATAACATGTTTTAATTATAGAACATATTGCTAAAACACATATTTATATATTCTTTGGACTTTTATTTTAGGGGTCTCTTTTGTTGCCACACTATAATTCAAGGGCCATAGTGATAGTAACAGTTAATGAAGGAAACGGAGATTTTGAACTTGTGGGTCAAAGAAATGAGAATCAACAGGGCCTGAAAGAAGAAGACGACGAGGAAAAGGAACAAGGAGAAGAAGAGATAAGGAAACAAGTGCAAAATTATAAAGCTAAGTTGTCTACAGGTGATGTTTTTGTGATTCCAGCAGGTCATCCAGTTGTCGTAAAAGCTTCGTCAAATCTCAATTTACTTGGCTTTGGTATCAATGCTGAGAACAACCAGAGAAACTTCCTTGCAGGTATACTATATTCTTACTCAATCTCCTTTTCTATATATATATATATATATATATATATATATATATATATATATATATATATATATATATATATATATATGTATATGAATTTTAAGTTAGTGTTTTAAGTCTCCTTGTTCTATTTAAATAAAGGGGAGAAAAATAATAAGATATGTTTATTTTTGGGTGATTGAAAATTTAAAGGTGAGGAAGACAATGTGATTCGTCAGATTCATAACCCAGTGAAAGAGCTTGCATTCCCTGGATCAGCTCAAGAAGTTGATAGGCTACTAGAGAATCAGGAACAATCTCACTTTGCGAATGCTCAACCTCAAGAAAGGGAGAGAAGAAGCCTAGAAATAAAGGATCATTTGTACTCAATTTTGGGGTCTTTTTAATGAATTATCAAATGGTATGCATGTATGCTTTAAAGTGTTATAGCTCATAGTGAGCAAAGAATAAAACGACTTTCCCTTGTAACTATAATTATAACTCCATTTTCCTATTATGAATAAATAAATTAAGAATATTAGTGTGCTCCTCTTAACTATTCTTTTTTAACATTTAAGTAAATAAGCTAATATTTTTTGTTAACTTTTAAATTTGGAAATTTTCACCTCATACTCCATAATTTATTTCCCTAACCCTACATTATATATTGTTTGGCTAAAATGTTCTCATATAAATAGTTTATTCGTTAGAATTTGCAGTTTTCCTAAAAAATTATTTTTTATTCCGGAACTCTTTGACAAAGTCTTCCGTTAGAAAAAATAAAGGTTAAAACTGACTATCGAAAAAACTTTTGCAAAGTCTTTCGGTAAACAAAATAAAAAATAAATACTAGAACTCTTTTGCAAAGTCTTCCGGTATCTAAAACAAAAGTTAAAAATGAATATCAGAATTGTTTTGCAAAGTCTTCTAGAACACAATAAAACTTTAAAAATGTAAAAAAAAAAAAAAAAAAGACTATCGAAACTCTTTTGCAAATCCATCCGATACACAAAATAATATTAAGAAAATAAAATAATAAATTAGTTAAACTTACACATGGGCAAAATTGACATTTTCATAAAATATAGGAGTATGAAAATAAATGTAGGAGTACAGGATAAAATCTTCTAAATTTGTTGTAAAAAAATAAAAAAATATATAATGTTTAATATCAGTATAAAACTTCACTAAACATATAAAAAAAATTTAGAAAAATAGTAACAATTGTTTGAATGGTGTTGCACCCCAAAATTTGCCCACATATTTATTCTTAACTAGCTTTCACATCCCATTCATGTGCATATTTCATATAGGTCATTCATCCAATACATTCATTCATATCATCGATATTGCTCAAATTGATAAAAAGGAGTTACTCAATTCATGGCAATCTACAAAATTGTAGTTGGAAGTTTCTTCAAACAATGCTTGTATCAAGAGATATGAATCAAAGAAATTCATGGTTCAAGGTTGAGAAATTTGCAACACTTAGAAATTTTAGAGAAACTTTAAGAATGGATAGGCTGCCCACTTGAAGCTCTGATTGCACATGGTCCAAGGTACTATTTTGGAAAGTGATCAAGAGCGATATTGTTTAGCTCGTGGCATACTACATCGGTGTAGTTGGAAGTTTTTTTGATTTGAGTCATGGGTAAAAAGATATGAGTCAAGAAAAGTCATGGTTCAATGTTGGAGAACCTCTAGCACTTAGAAAATTCTGGGAAATTCGAGAATAGTTGAGCAGCTGAGTTTGAGTTCTTTGTCATGTGGCTGCGTGTATTATTCTAGGTCGGGGTTAGCATCGAAGTTGTTTGTCTCGTTGCGAGCTACAACATTGCAGATGGGAGTTTCTCCAAAGAACGTTCGGATCAAAAGACACAAGAAGGATAAGATTACGATTCGAGGTTGTAATACGGTGGGAGAACTGACTTTTAAAATGTCGCGGTTAAGCAAGAGTCGCCACCGACTTTTATTTTATCCAATATATAGAAAGGCTAAAAGAACAGAAAAAGACCTTTTAAAAGACTTTGAGTTCGGGGGGTAAATTATACAAAGGGATGGTTTAAAGCACCCTTTGTATCCATGGTTATCCATGGGCTCTTAATTCCTTAGCTCACTTTGTTTTCAAAATGTTTGAATTGTTTGAAAAGTAGTGTGTGAATAGAAATTTGAATAAGAACTTTAGCTTGTAAATAAGCGTAGTCTTTTGAAAATATTCTTTGAAAAGAAGTGGGAAAAGATTTTTGAATTTGAATTTGAAAAAGAGCAAGCAATTAATAGGAACTACCCTTAAATTATAAAAATGTTATTTTAGCTTTTCAGGGCTATCCATACCATAGGAGGGTAGGAAGTCCTTTTATTGGATTTAAAGGGTCATCGAAATTATCGTTCGCCATAAGACTGACCCTGCCATAAAGAGGGCAGATAGTCTAAGGGAAGGGTAAACTAGTCTTTTTAGGCAACCAATGAGGATATCTCAACAATCGAAAGGGACTATCATCATTATATCGTAGGCAACCTCGAGGGACAAGATCATATAACCGGAGGCAACATCGAAGGGACTTATGATCTTCAATGATGATAATGAACTGAGGGTAACATTTGCTAAGGTATCCTCGTATCCGAGGGACTTGACTATTTTTAAAGTGTAATTAGAGGCAACAGGCAACAAGAAAGGTTACCCTAAAGTGTGTGTGTGGCACAATCACGTGGTTCAATTCAGATAATTATCTTTTAGTTAGTGACCTAAATTAATTCAAGGCTTGCACTCCCTAAGATTACTAACCACGACAATTAATATTACGGCGAAATAAAGGCAGAAAATAAAATTCTACGCTATTACAATAAACGCCTTCGGGGAAGGGGAAAATAAAAGGCAGAAAATAAATCCTACAACTATTACAAGGCTTTGGGGCAGTTACATAATACAGGAAGAATGGGGCACGAAAATAATACCTAACTATTACAAAAAACCTTTGCAAGCCTATACACATTTTCTAGAATTTAAATGGCAATAAATAAATTAAAGTAAAGGCAGAAACTTAAATAAATAAGTAAATAAACAAATGAGTAAAATAAAAAGGCAAAATTAAATGAAGGCATAATTTTAAATAAAGGCAAAAATTAAATAAATATAAAGAATAAGAGGGAAAAATTAAATAGAGGGCATTCGACAATCAATGGAGTATGGGATGAGAAAAGAATGCGCGTTTGAAGAAATTCAATGTTTGATACAAAAGGGTAAACCTAAACCTTTGAAGGTTAAAAAAACCTAATGGGTAAACCTAAACTTACAGTTAATGGGCAACATCTACCAAAAGGTTTTCTATGGTTATCTATGATTTTTTGAAGTTTTAAGGCAAAATCTGATTAAAACTTAAAATTAATAGTCATTATTAAAATTACAACCTAAAGATAAATATTTGCATAAAAAACCCAATTTGATTAAATAAACCTAAGTATAAAAATTAGATTATAATTAACCTAAAACTAAGTTAATTAGTCTAAATTAAAACCCTAAATTAAAATTATGGTATAAACCTAAATTAAATTATTAATCTAAATTAAATTAAAATTATTAACTAAAATCTAAATTAAAATGGTTAACCTAAATTAAAATTACTAATTAAAACTAAATTAAAATTATTATCAAAAACCTAATTTTAACTAGTTATTAAAAGAAAAAGAAAAAGAAAGAAAAGGGTTTATATAAACAAAAATAAAAAAAAAAAAACTGGCACCGGTTGTGTGTGGAACGCCCTGGAAAGTCCATGGTGCACCCTCAAGCTCTGTTGCGTTGGATCCAACTTGGCTTTGATCTGATGGCTGTGAGATGAGGAGGTAGCATGGTCGCGCGCAGAGGAGATCCGTGGGATCTGTGAAATAATGATGGCAAACGAATTAGAATAATAATGACAATAAAAACGCAGCACCTGGGGATCGAACCCAGGTGTAGGACTTTGCAAATTACAAGCCTAGCCATGTAAGCTATTTTCCTTTGCTGTTTACTATATAATTAAAATAAATTAAATATAAAACTTAAACAATATTGAAAAGGAAGTCAAAGAGTTCATAGCTGGGGCCCATGTGCTGCGTAAACCAATAGCAGAAAGAGGGAGAAAGGAGTCGTTTGACCGGCCAATGGAGAAAAGCAAAAGGGCCACGCGTGCAAGACAATCTTCCAACATTACTATTCATTTTCTCCATTAATCCAGCCCCAGAATTTGCTACGATTTTGCCTTGGATTCGCGACCGTCTTGCTGCGATTTTCTGCAAATTTCCATAGCTAAATCTGCAACAACAAAAACAACAAGATCTTACGGAAGCAACGTTAAAAAAACCTCTTCTCCCCTAAATCGAGGGCTGCAAGTCGATTTATGACATCCTTAAGGTCTGAATCGGCTTGGAAGTTGACGTTCAAAGCTTTGCAATTACTATGCCCTAACCATGGCATATCGAGTCCTGGCCGTGATAAGCTTCAAATGATGGTCCAGACCTATTATAAAGAACCTCAAAAACTCGTTAATGGAATTAGTTTCAAGTAAAGCATCATATAATTTAAAAATCGAATTCAAACGAAAGTGTGTAGACGGTGTTCTTGCATGAGATGATTCGACGTGCTTTGACCATACAAATCGATGCATCCTTACTCCTTTTCATCTCAGGAACACGCATGTGGGCTTGAAAGCCTTTGAAACTGGCTGCATCATGAAATTCGATGGTGCACTTTTGTCTTGAATTTTGAGATGTGAAACCTAGTTCTTTTGCTGCTGACCTCGTGAACCCTTGTGCTGCATCTATTGTAGTATATATAGAGAGTGTTTTAGGTCAAAATTTGGGCTTGGATCTTTTGATTCTTGGAGAGAAAGAAAATTGAATAAAAATCATATATTTTCTTCCTATCTTTAGCAAACCTCTCTCCCAATCATGCTAAAACGACTTTGGATCCTTTTGATTGAGTTTGGATCTGAATAAATGAATGGGAATTGATTTATGGGATATTCTTTGATTTAATTATGATTTTACTTGGTTTAAATTGATATTAAATAAATAAAATCAAAAATAATTGAAATAAAATCATAAAATAAATAAAGATTGACTCATGGGCCTCTTGCAAGCTTATTATCACGTGGATGACTCAAGATTATAAGCCCATTACTTAAAAGTGTGAAAATCACAAATTAGGATTTCATGCATTTTCCAGATTTTGCCCAACTTGCACCAGTCATAACTCATTCAATATTTACCATATGGAGGTGATCTTGGACTTTTTGGAAAGCCCAAGATGTCCTCTACAAGCCAATTTGGAACCTTTTTTTCATTTGAGGATTTTATCTTGCATATATGGCTCCTGGAAGAAAACAACTTTTTGCGAGTTTCTAGAAGGACCTGTAATGTATTGGCTTATATCTCTCAAATGGTGCATTTATTGACTTTGTGCCCAACATGAAAGTTGTAGAGAATCAAATTTCTCTGAGATTAAGCTTTGGTTGGGGAATTTTGGAGAAATTATGATAGAGATACAATCAGTCAAAGTTGGTTTGACTTTCTCCTTAAAAACCCTAATTTAGAACCTTAGGGTTTTGATGATTTTGGAGCTCTTCTAGATGAATCATGACCAAACTTTGATCAAATGATGAATATAACATTATAATGTTGATGTTGACCAAAAATCAGGCATTTTGACTGCAATTTGACCACAGTTTGTTAGACGTTGGCCTTAGGATCTAGAGGGGGGTGAATAGATCTTACACAGTTTTGCAGAATTAATTGAACTTTAAGCGGAAGTGATTCTGAATCGACTCGCGTCTATTCCGAACCACTATTGAAACGATTGTATATGTGTTAAAACCACTAACCAGCTTGAGATAAACGATAAGAGAATACACTATAGAATCAATACGTCGCTCTATTGAAAATCAATTAACTTCTTATATGATGAACGACGTTTGCAATGCAGCAATAGTGAAATAAGCAAAAACACAAACACTTGGTGATAATGATAAAATTGATGGTGATTCAAGATGTGGTGAATTGTGATGTTTATGCAGAACTTTAATTCACAATTTTAACACTTGAATCGTTAATCAATTTTGCAATTATAACCAATTATGAACAGACTGTAAATGAAAAGGTAAAAGCGACAAGAACACGATATTTGTTTAGGCAGTTCGTCGATCGTCCTCGCTACGACTACGTCTGCCCCCAATTCCAAATTGAAATTGGGAAATCTTCCATTAATGTTGAAAGTAGTATATACAAAGAAGAAAACAAAGCGATAGACGATAAACCAATTATGTCGATCCTTTGAATCTTCTTCCCCCTTAATCTTGAGCAAGATCAAGGTGATCCAAGAGTTTCACTTTGATTCCTTTCTGCCGTGTCTTGAATTGCTTGAACCCTTGTTCCTCAATCGTCACACTCAGCCGAATCCTCGATGAAAACTCTTGATAAAAACCCCCAAGAAACACCTATCTTGGAGGACAAAACCCTCGGATTTTATTCACCAAAAACCCCACAAATCTTCACCCACTAGGAATCTTCAATTCCGTTCCATGGACGTTATCGAACTCGATCACTAACCCTCAACGCAAGAATGATTATGTGTAATTGTGTTGGAGATGACGAAGAACGAAGATGAGAAGCCTTTGTGTATCTTTCAGTCTTTGGTGTTGTTTTCAATAATTGAACCTTTGATAATATATATGAGTGCCTTTCAGTTGATGCAGAGAAAACCAGAAATTTTGACAGTTTTGATCAGATAGGTCGACCTAATTTAGGGCTGGGTCGACCTAACAGAGCTGCATATCCTTTGGAAGTCAGTTTTGATCAGATAGGTCGACCTAATTTAGGGCTGGGTCGACCTAACAGAGCTGCATGTCTTTTGGATGTCATTTGTTCCCAGTTAGGTCGACCTGTCAAAGAAGTAGGTCGACCAGAATCCACTTCATATGCGTTTTGGGGAATTTTTCACATATTAGGTCGACCTAGTTGTTGTGTAGGTCGACCTAGCAGAATGATATGTAAATTTCTTCATTTTAGGTCGACCTGTGTTGGGAGTAGGTCGACCTAACTGCTGATTTTCTGAGTTCCTCTTATTTTGCTTGTGTTGAGTCGACCTGTCCGCATAGTGGGTCGACCTGCTCTGTTATGAGAGACCAAAGCTTGCTTTTCTTTGAGTTCTTCTGCTTGTACCTTGATGCTTGTATGCTTATTGAGTTTGCCATTTGTCCCTTGTTGCTTGTATGCTTATTGAGTTTGCCATGAATCAAAAACATCTTTGTGATTGTGATCTTGTATTCACACAGTTGACTTTAGGTTAAAATGATCGATTGTTGACTATTTGAGCTGTTGACTGAACAATCTTATGAATCAGAGCTTGAAACTTGGCATTAGGATACTATAAGGTATATGAGAGGCCGTGGAGTCCATTTGAGGTATCATAAGTTGATTTTACTTGAAGAGAAGCAAAACCCTAGTTGTGGGTTGATTGCTTAGGAGGCAGGCTGCATGCTTCCTTCTTGTGTATCTTTGAGCATTTGAATATCATATGAGTCAAAATATTTTGAAATATGATGGGAAAATTTTGGGGTATGACAGGGGTGCACGATTGCTGAGACTTAAAGAAATTCCTCAAGATTTCTAGTCTAGTATGAGACTTACTTTGATACAAGGTTACACCTTGATATGGGAGAAATCTCAAAATATCCCCAACATCAAAATTGCTCTATGATGTACGCTCGTTCCACTAACATCAAGAATTTGGCATTTGAATGAGTGTGTACCAAGATATGGTCACCTAAAGTAGGACACTAGAGGTTGCTAAAACTCTGGTACTTGGCAGAAATTTCAGGCGTGCTTTCTCAGTTGTAAAGGGCAAAGCTCAAAGACATTTTTGAACATGTCGCGAGAAGCTTCAACGTAGAAGTCCGACATGGAAATTGGCCTATCATGCAAAGTCAATGGAGATTTTACTGATGTAGTAAGGTAAAGTTTGTGGGAAGCAACACGTGACTTCGATGCAGGATCCCTTATTGATGCAATTCTCATGCCAAGACATGTCCAACAACGACTTTGCTCGAATTTTTCCCCCCAATGGCACACATGTGAAACACAATTTCCCATATGCCACACTCTGAAAATTAATTCCCAAAATGCCACACTTTGGACCATGTCTCCAATCCAAATGGAGACATGGTGGGCCCATTCTGACTTCAAAAGCATGTCGCCAATCCATATGGAGACATGCTATTTTTTTATTTTATTTTTTCATTTTTGTTATTTAAACTATTTTTGTTATATATATATATATATATATATATATATATATATATATATATATATATATATAAAATAAAAATTCAATAAATAATTTAATTGATTTAAAATTAGTTTTAATTGATTTTAAATAATAAAAAAATCACTTAATTTTTTTTAAACATAATTTATACTAGTTTTAATTATTTTAAATTAATAAAAATATAAAATAATTTTTTTAAACATAAAAACAATATTAATACAACTTAATATGAATAATAAAAAAATAGTAATTTAAAAACAAATATTATTAAACTGAATAATATTAATACAACATATCTAAAGCAGTTAACAATGCCTAATTAGTTAGAAGAGCCTGCTGTATTTGGTCGATGCGGAATTTTTTACGCATATGTAATCCTTGACAGATTCCACCAGGGGCGGATGCAAGTACTGTCAGATGGGGGCTTAAGCCCCCACCAACTAATTTCCATTTTCTTTGACAATGTTAAATATTGTTTTTTGCATTTATATTAAGTTTGGAGAAGCTTGCTTGCCCTCACAATTTTTCGATGTTTGTTTCAATCCCACACATTATGTGTTGTGTCCAAAAATTATATTTTATTCTAGTGATACCACTACTGCATGCATGAAAGTGGTGAGGTATGCATACTCCAAGTGTAACAAAACTTGCAAGCTAAGTTTAGAGGGAAAAGAATAAACTACAACGCATCACCATCGTACCAACAACACATCATGCAAATAATCTGCTACACTTCTACTCCACCATACAACCATGGACAACCATATATAAACTAAAAAACCTTCCCAATCTCACACATGATTTTTTATCCTTCTCTTCACAGCTCCAAATTCTCTTCACCACTCCTCACTCTCTTCTCCCTCACTCTCGGATCACTCTCCTTTCTCTCTCTCTCTCTCTCTCATCTTCACCATCAAGAATCATAACAAATTTCATAACAAACTCCACCACCACAACAACCTTCATTCTTTTTATCAAGACTCCACCATCTTCATCACCTTCAACCACCTTCATACATCATCATCTTCATCAAAAACAAACTCCATCATCAATCACCATTTTTGGTTTTCAAGCAAGATTCAAGTTCCAACTATCCACAATTCTGAGTTTATTTCTCAGAAGGCTTGACGGCACATCATGCGAATCGAGCTTCAAGAATCAAGAACATCTTTGAGTTTATTTCTCAGATATTCGTATCAAAGATCCGTAACTAATCATCATCTTCAAGAAGTAAGGAGTGGAGGAAAGCAGCTCGTAGAGTTTTTTCTATAAAAAAATTCGATTCGAGATTCGCATCAGGTATGTTTTCTGGTCTCTCTCAGCATTCTAGCAACACGAAATAGGGCATATGCATCTGGTGAGAGCTCCTTACACCAGGAGGCTGAGCATTGGTTATATGTTTTCGGTGTTATATGTTGCATCATTGTTTGCAGGATGTGATTTCTGTTTGAATGAATCTACACTTTGTTCCAATGCGTGTTAAATGTTTTTTTTCATAATCAGCGCATAAAGACAAGATGATAGATGGTGTTCATGTGCATTTTTAGTGAGGTATTGTTGTTTTTCGGTTTATGAAAATAATGCCACAGAGGAAATTATCGGCTGAGTCGCGGATAGGTATGATTTCTTTAAGACGTTTTGCGGTACTGCCTAATTTATGCAAAGCAGCTCTTAAATACCCACGACGCCTCCAGGATAAAACAACTCGTTTCAAGAAATACGATTCACACTTGCACGGTTGATGAATCGTTCTAATTGATACACCTTCAAAGATGGTTTAAGAATCAATCGTAGTTCTGGAATAAATCCAGTCGATAACAGAAAAGAATATTTATAAGATGAAGCAGAATAAGGGAGAGAGGAGAGAATTCGATTGTGAATTCTGGAGTGCCAAAAAAATGAATGAAGGCAATATATTTATAGGCAAAGAAAGATCCAATTTAGTGGACCGAATCGTGGGCGAAAATTTAGTGGGAGAGTGGAACCGACCCAGTCAAGGTAGCCGTTATGCACTTGGTCAGCAAGTCACGAATGACTCTTGAGGACAGGCAAACCTAGTCAAAATTTAGGTTAAGACATGGTCTTAGGAAACGTCACCAATTCGTAATTAATTAATATTAAATATTAATTAATTTCCTACTATTTAAATAATAGTATTTAATTTTTCACCGAATTAATTAATTAATGAAAATTAATTTCCACTAATTTGAGTACCAAAAAATTAATTCATTTAGACCGGACCGGACCGAACCGAACCGAGCCGGCCGAACGGACAGAGGCGGCGGCGCGCACGCGTGTATGTCATGATTGCATTTTGGCGTGTCCTCACTCCATTATAGAATTGTAGGTGCCCTTGGGCCCGAGAACAATTGTTCAAGTTGGAATATATGTACACTAGTATTATTTGTGTTCCCTCCAATGTGGGACTTAAAATGAATCTTTTCAAATTCATCTTCATATTAACTCTTACTTGTGCTCATTTATTGCTCATTTAATGTCAACAAATCATTCCAACTCCTCCTCCAAATTATCATCATTCCAAGTATTCCAACAATCCCCCACTTAAATTTAAAAGGTGAATTTTAGAAGTACGTTAAATGTTTCTAAGATTGTGCATAAGAAAAGGTGTCTACGACTTGAACCTTTGTGTAGCTAGTAAGATTCCGATTCAACAAGAGTGGCACTATTGTCTTGAACTCTATCTCAGACTTGAACCTTTTCTTAAGGTGTAGTATCAATAGCCTGTGATTTTAATGGCCCTGGACGTGTATCCCGGTTTAGTGAAGGCTCTAGGAATTCTGCCTCGAAATTCCATAGGAACCGGCCTCAATTCCACAATCACATAGGTGAGTCTATCAAGAGTACTCCTGTAGCGTCTCATATCACTCACAACTTGTTATTACCCATTGAACCTATTTCTTGGGATCTCCAGTCATTTAGGTCGGGTTACCATCATGAGCGACTCACATTCCTATAGGCATTAGTCCCATCTTATATGATGTATTATAGACTTTCTCTCTAGCTAATCCTTTCGTCAAAGGATTTGCTAAATTTTCATCAGTGCGTACATGATCCACTCTCACAACTCCTTTAGAGATACAGTCTCTAATAGTGATGTGCTTTCTTCTAATTTGACGTCTTTTACCATTATAATAACGGTTCTCTATTTTTTCAATAGCCGTGTGTAATACGGTGTCTGACTTTTTTGAAACGTGCGAATAGCAAGAGTCGCCACCGACTTTTATTTATCCAAATTAACAGAAAGGCTAAAAGAACAGGAAAAACCTTTTAAATAAAAAACTGAGTTCGGGGGGTAATTTATACAAAGGGAAGGTGTAAGGCACCCTTTGCATCCATGGTTTTCCATGGGCTCTTAATTGCTTTGCTCTTTGAAACCAAAAGTTTAGAAATGTAGAAGAAGAAAAAATAAGGACTTTAGCTCGTAAATGAGCGTAGCCTTTTTAAAGGTTTATGAAAAAATGTAATAAAAAGATTTTTAAACCAGAGCAAAGCAATTAGGGGCAATTACCTGGTTAGATGAAAAATGTTCTTTCTAGCCTTTCAGGGCTATCCCTACCATAAGAAGGTAAGGAAGTCGTTTGATTTGGAGGTTGAAGGGTCGTCGAATTATCGTTCGCCATAAGACTGTCCCTAGCCATAGAGGGGCAGGTAGTCTAAGGGAAGGATCATAATAGCCATTTTTCGTTTAGGCAACTAGAGGATACCTCAGCACTTCGTAGGCAACTTCGAGGGACGAGATCATATTTGGAGAATCGAAGGCAGCATCATTAGGGACTTATGATCTTTGAATGAACTGAGGGCAACATTGCTGAGGTATCCTCGCATTCGAGGGACATCGCTATTCTGCAAAAAACACAAGGCAACAGGCAACATGCAACAGGCAACAAGAGAGGTACCATAAAAGGTGCGTGGGTGCAACAATCACGTGATCAGATTCGATTATATTATCTTGTAATTAGGTGATTCTAATTCAATTCATGGTTGTCACTCCCTAGAATTACTAACCACACAATAATATAATGATAGGTTTAAGTGCCTTCAAGGCCTAACAATACAACCTCGGAGCAAATACAAAAATATTATGGGGATGGGAAAAAGAGGAATAATAGATCTGACTCAAGTAATAATTAAAGAAAGAAAAATAAATGAGGTTGGTTTTTAGGGTTACCAACTAGTCGAGCTTTGACGGTTGGCTAACCCTGAAAATTGGGGAAAAAGAAAACAAATACAAAGGGGTGAGTGTATGGACAGTTCATTTAAATCAGCAAGGCAAAATAAATAACTGAAATTAAAAGGCAGAATTAATATTAAATTAAATGTAAAAGGAAACAATAAATGTAAAAGAAATTGAATCGGGACTTAGCTTTGATCTGATATGGTTCGTAGTCGGAGGAAACCCTAGTGCTAACCCTGAAGCTACACAAAGAAAAGAGAAAAAAAATTTAGTGTAGACGTGATCTTCGTAAACCCTGATTAGGGTACGAATAAAATTAAAAGAATAAATGATCGATTTAATTAATTAGTGGTTTTTCAACCTAATTAAATCAAGGGAAAAAATAAAATTCGATTAAATATATGACCTTACCATAATTAAAAGAAAATAATTATGATTTCACAAAATTATTTGAATAAAAGAAAATAATATAATAACATAATAAAAATAATTTAAAATAAATATTATTATATTATTTGTAAAAAGAAAAAAAAGTTTTTTTCTTAAAAAAACTAGTTTGTAAAAACTATTATAAAAAAAACATGTATATATATATATATATATATATATATATATATATATATATATATATATTTAAATAAATAAATATATTATGTAATTAAAAATAAAATGTTTTATAAAAATCTTAACTTAGGATCTGGTGTGGTGATCTGTGATATTCCATGGTGGTCCTGTGCTTCTGAGGCGTTGGATCTGGAATGGGAACAATCCTAAGGCCAGAGCATGAGTGTGCAACGTGAACCCTAGGGCCTGTGGTACATGGGAACCTGCAAGGAATATTTTTGAAAAAAATACGTTGGGGATAGGGATCGAACCCCTTACCCTTTGGTGCACATGCGACGCTCCTACCACCCAGTCTATTCACGCTTGTTGATAATAATACGCGAATAATAAAATATATAAAAATCATGTGATATAAGTCTAAAAAGCGCGCGCGATTTCAAATGCTCCAATCCCAGGGTGACACGCAGTCATTTTTAACAAAACCTGCAAATAGCTTTTTACAGCGCTCATTTACAAAGTGCTATAAAAACTCATACTTTCAACACCTGCCAAACGCTAAATTGCATATACATGCGCAAAAATAAAAACCAAAACCACTGTTGGCTTCGTCTTGGCCATCCGAACCTGTCCATTCCAAAATCAAGGCCTGATTCTTACTAAATTACAAAACCCTAATTGGAAACCCTAAAATTTGTGGACGGCCACCATCATCAATCAAGCACAATACTGCAATTAACACTCCAGATAGCACCAACACATTAACATGAACACATATATGTAACTAGTTTCTACAGATAATGCATGAATGATCCTAACCAAACTCGAGTTTTAAAAGCTACATACCGTGGCTTGGAGGAGAGATTTCTGGGGGTATTGATGTCGAGTGACGATCCAAGAAGCCTCAGTGAACTTCCAGGAATGTGAATTAGCGCTTAGAATCCCTTGAATCGTCCTTCAATTCCAAAATCTTGTTTCCACTTTTCTTGAGAATTTTGAAGCTCTTTCCTTCTTGGCTGCAGCGACCAAAAACCTTGTCCAAGGGTCTGACTCAATTGTCTACTTATAGAGGTTTCAATTAGGGTGAGAATTCTGATTTAAATCTCTTTGAATCATGGGACTTGAATTTGATTGGAATTTTATTCTAATCTTTCCAATTATGGCTAATTCCAAATCTTTTTCCACCAATATATTCTTGCCCGAATTTGCTTTAAATATTATGTATTTTGATGATTAATTCTGATTAAAACCAAGAACAAATCAAATCCCTTTGAATATTTTCCAAATTATTTGATTTATATTACATTTTTAATTAATTAAATTCAATAAAAAATCACACATTAATCAAGAATTCGTGGCTTTGGACTTGAATCTTCTAGATGACTTGGGGAGCAAGATTGGGTCACAAAATCTTGGGCCTCTTTGTAAAAATATTCATTTTGAGTCCTTTTTCTTCACATTTTTTCCTTCAAAATGGTCCAACTTTGACAAGGAATATCTCTCTCAATTTTTGAGGTATGGAAGAGTTCTAGGACTTTTTAGAAACCTTGAAGAGTACTCTAACCAGTGTTTTTGGTCTCATGTCAAAATAATTTTACATTCTCCTGGTGTGCTCTTTTAAAAAAGATGACTTTTGGTTGACTTTTGAAAAGGACCTATAATGTTTCGATCCATATCTCTCAAATGAAGCATTTTTAGACTTGGCTTGTGAGAGACAAAATTGTATAGAATCCAATTTCCTTCAAAATGAGCCTTGGATGGAAAATTTCGGATGTTCCATGTGGGAGTTATGGCTGGTCAAAGTTCAGTTGACTTTCTCCTATGAAAAACCTTAATTTAGAAACTTTTGGAATTGTTGATTTCCGATCTTTCCTTGATGAACCATGATCAAATCTTGATTAAATGGTGAATGATACTTCAATATAAGGATGTTGACCAGAAATCAAGAGTTTTGACTGTACTTTGACCACAATTGACTTTTAGGTCAAATCAATCGACTGTTGACTTTCTGAACAATTGAGTGATCAATCTTTTGAATTGAGACCTGAAATTTGTCATGGAGGTAGTGTGGAGTATCATAGACCATATGGGATGCCTTGGAGCTTTTGATCCATTGATTTTTTCTCAGAACAACAAAACCCTAATTCTTTAGACCTTGTTTAGGAGGGGTGTCTTTGAGCTTTGTACCTTGATTTGAATTTGAATAGGAGAAATAGTATGGGAAAATTTTGGGGTATGACAGCTGCCCCCGTTCAATTGTCTTAAACCTGAAGATGTAGAGTGGTTTGTATGCCAGTCGGTATCTGAAGGTGGAAGATGATTGAACACTAGAATACCAAGAAATTTGCCCTAGTTGAAATGTGGATTTTGTAGGAGATGGGCTTGAAGATGCCATCCACGGGTTTGGAAAAGATGTATGATTGAGACGGGCTTAAAGATGGCATCCAGCTTGATATACTTGAGAGTCAGAATATGTCGTACGTTAGACCATATAGACTTCTTTAGAACGAGTCGTATGTTAGACTGGGTCTAGTTTGCATCAGCAGATGTCTGGAAAACCGTGCATTAGGCTGAAGGATGTGTCGTGCGTTAGATCAGATCCAATTTGCATCCGTAGATGTCTGGAAAACCGTGCGTTAGGCTGAAGGATGGGTCGTGCGTTAGACTGAATCCAAATTGCATCCGTAGATGTCTGGAAGGCCGTGCGTTAGGCGGGAGGACGAGTCGCGCATTAGATTGAATCCAATTTGCATCGGTAGATATCTGGAAAGCCGTGCGTTAGGCTGAAGGATGAGTCGTGCGTTAGACTGAATCCAAATTGCATCCGTAGATGTCTGGAAGGCCGTGTGTTAGGCTTGAGGATGAGTCGTGCGTTAGAGTGGATCTAATTTGCATCCGTAGATTTCTTAAAGGCCATGCGTTAGGCTTTGCTTTGAATGCGATTCAAATCTTTGTGATGTACCTGTCTGATATTGTCAATTTTATGCAATGTCATGGTGCATGTGTTATGTGACGAGTTCCTCAAAATAAATGAGGGACGTACGTATGAGGTAATGTATGCTATGTATGAATATGTTTATGTTTTATGATGTTTGACTATGATTTATGTTATCTGAAGCATCTTGATTCAGAATATAGGTCTCTATGTTGTTGTGATTTTGATGTTTTGATCTTATCTTGGAGATGCTTAATCGGGGATTTGTGATTTCTGCTTGGGGATGATCAGTGACTTGATATACCCTGATTGGGGATGAGAGATGTCGGAGAACCGGTAGTGTTGAAGATGTAAACTCTGTTGGGGAGCCATGTCTTTTGTTGAGAGTATTTGGAGATATCTTTCTGAATGATTACTCTGTGGGGATTCCTCCAGATTATTGACTCTAGGGGAGGACTTCCGGATTACTTTAGACATTGTCTATTTGCCTGTCCTATCTTTTTACTAATCATAAGATATTTTGCAAAAGGAAAGATAAATGATAATCATGTTCATATGCATATGTTCATTCAAAATTATCATTGGACGTTTACGTATTCGAGCAGGAGAAAAACTCAGAAAAATAGAAAGAAAGATAACTTGTATTAAGAAAAAGCCGTGAATAGGCAAAATAATAAGAGAACATTGTGTGTTTTTAGAAAGGTACAGAAGTAAAACAAAAGAAAAATAGCTATGTGGAAACAATCCTATTGAGTTTCAATTCTGCTATTGCTAATATGTCTTCGAGCATCTCATCCCTTGCTTGTTGGAGAGAGATGATTGAACTGGTCCGTGCCTTTTGAGCTTGATATTGTTGATGGGATTAAATGATGGATGATCTGAACGAGACATAGTCGTACGCTTTAATCCTTAACTTTTGCCTAGGCTGCCCTTTCAGGTTTTCAGCCTACCAGGATACCCTTTTTTGCCCAAGTCGCCCTTTCGGGTTTTCAACTTGCCGGGTGTACATTTTTATATTTATATCCCTAACTTTTTCCCGAACCCTTTTGGTTCGCCGGGATGCCCTTACTTTTTCCTAGGTACGTCGACCTAGCGGGTCGTATTTATTCGTAGTATTTTTTGACTATGTCTGCGTTCACAGGATGTGGGAAGTCTTCGCCATCCATAGTAGTGAGTATCATTGCTCCTCCAGAGAATATCTTCTTGATTACGAATGGTCCTTCATATGTGGGCGTCCAATTTCCCCTAGGATCTCCTTGTGGTAAGATAATTCTCTTTATAACCAAGTCACCAATCTGGTATGCTTGTTGCTTGACTCTCTTGTTAAATGCCTTGATCATACGTTTCTAGTATAACTGCCCATGACAAACAGCCGCGAGCCTCTTCTCATCAATAAGGGTTATCTGGTCTAGTCGAGTCTGAATCCATTCGTCTTCGTCTAACTTTGCATCCTTCATGATCCTCAGAGACAAAATCTGAACCTCAATCGGTAACACAACTTCCATGCCATAAACTAGTGAGAATGGGGTTGCCCCAGTTGAGGTACGTGCTGAGGTACGGTAACCATGAAGAGCAAATGGTAACATCTCATGCCAATCCTTATCGGTCACAGTCATTTTCTGTACAATCTTTTTTATGTTCTTGTTGGCGGCCTCCACAGCGCCATTCATCTTTGGTCTATATGGAGAAGAATTGTGGTGCTTGATATTGAACTGTGTGTAGATCTCAGTAATCATTTTGTTGTTCAAATTGGTACCATTGTCTGTGATAATCCTTTCGGGGATGCCATATCGACAAATAAGATTGTGCTTAATGAATCGAGCCACCACATTCTTAGTAACGGAGGCGAATAAAGCAGCTTCTACCCATTTGGTGAAGTAATCAATAGCCACAAGGATGAAGCGATGTCCATTGGAAGCGGTAGGTTTGATTTCTCCGATCATATCATTGCCCCACATTGCAAAAGGCCAAGGAGCAGTCAGGACATTTAGAGGGACTGGAGGTACGTGTACTTTGTCGGCATAGATCTGGCATTTGTGACAAGTTTTAGAATGCTGATGGCAGTCAGTTTCCATAGTAGACAAGTAGTAACCCGCTCTCAGAATCTTTTTATCCATAGTATGCCCACTAGAGTGAGTTCCAAAGGTACCATCATGCATGTCTTCCATAATCTCTTCTGCTTCCTTCTTGTTCACACAACGAAGCAAAGTTGAATCATGATTGCGCTTGTATAGAGTACCATTACTTAGGAAGAATTTTGAAGCAAATCTTCTCAAGAACTTCTTGTCATTGATAGATGCCCCTTCAGGATATTCCTGAGCTTCGAGATATCTTTTTACTTCATGAAACCATGGTTTTTCTTCGACCTCGTCAGTAGCTATCTCGTAACAGTATGCCGGTTCGTCGTGTCTTTCAATAATAACTATAGGAGCCTCGTTGTCCCATGTGACCTTAAACATGGACGACATAGTAGCTAATGTGTCTGCCAATTGATTCTCTTCTCGGGGAATATGTTCAAACGTAATCTCTTCGAAGTGTGGAATCAAAGATAGCACCAAATCTTTGTAAGGCATGAGATTAGGGTGTTTCGTGTCCCATTCTCCTTTGACCTGACTAATTACTAGGGCTGAATCCCCATATACTTCCAAGAACTTGATTCTTAAGTCAATAGCAGCTCCGAGACCCAATATACATGCTTCATACTCAGCCATATTGTTGGTACAGTCGAAACAGAGTCTTGCTGTGAACGGGGTGTGTCCACCTGCAGGAGAGATAATCACAGTGCCAATACCATTACCAAGTGCGTTCGAAGCTCCATCAAAGACCATAGTCCATCGGGATCCTGGCTCAGGTCCTTCATCCGGACCAGGTTGTTTATAATCAGTAACAAGCATAACATCTTCATCTGGAAATTCAAAACTCATAGATTGATAGTCGTCTACAGCTTGCTGGGCCAAATGATCTGCTAACACACTTCCTTTGATTGCCTTCTGTGTTGTATACTGGATGTCGTACTCTGTTAATATCATCTGCCATCTTGCTATTCGTCCTGAGAGAGCGGGTTTCTCGAACACGTACTTGATAGGATCCATTCTAGAGATCAATAAAGTGGTATGGTTCAACATATACTGTCTTAGTTGGCGAGCAGCCCAAGCCAAAGCACAGCAAGTTTTCTTGAGCAGTGAGTATCTTGTTTCACAGTCAGTAAACTTTTTGCTAAGGTAGTATATTGCATGCTCTTTTCGACCAGACTCGTCATGTTGCCCCAGTACACACCCCATTGAGTTCTCCAATACTGTTAAGTACATAATTAGAGGTCTTCCTTCGACAGGTGGTATCATAATCGGAGGTTCTTGAAGATATTTCTTGATTTTGTCAAAGGCTTCTTGACATTGGTCATTCCATTTCACTGCTTGATCTTTCCTCAGTAGTTTGAAGATTGGCTCACAAGTAGCGCTCAGATGGGAAATAAACCTGGCAATGTAGTTCAAACGTCCCAAGAATCCTCTAACTTCTTTCTCATTCCGTGGAACCGGCATTTCTTGTATGGCTTTTACCTTCACAGGATCGACTTCAATACCTTTGCTGCTAACAACGAAACCTAGTAGCTTACCAGACCTCACACCAAAAGTATACTTATTTGGATTCAGTCTCAACTTGTATTTCTTCAACCTATCAAACAACTTCTGCAGGTGGACCAGATGTTCCTCTTCGGTGTTGGATTTTGCAATCATATCATCAACATAGACCTCTATCTCTTTATGAATCATATCATGGAACAGAGCTACCATTGCACGCTGATACATTGCCCCTGCGTTTTTCAACCCAAATGACATGACTTTGTAACAGAATGTGCCCCAAGGAGTAGTGAAAGTTGTCTTTTCCATGTCTTCGGGTGCCATCTTGATCTGATTGTAACCTGAGAAGCCATCCATGAAAGAAAATACCTTGCATTGTGCAATGCTATCAACTAGAATGTCAATATGCGGTAGGGGAAAATCATCTTTAGGACTTGCTCGATTCAAATCTCTATAGTCTACACACATTCTGACCTTTCCGTCCTTCTTGGGTACCGGTACTATGTTGGCGATCCATGGTGGATAACTCACAACTTTCAAGAAACCGGCGTTGAACTGTTTCTCAACTTCTTCTTTGATCTTCTGAGCCATGTCAGGTCTGCTTCTTTGTAACTTCTGTTTAACCGGAGGACTGTTTTCTTTTATAGGTAGACGATGAACCACAATATCAGTATCAAGCCCAGGCATATCTTCGTAGGACCAAGCAAAGATCTCAACATTGTCTCGTAACATCTGAATTAACCTCTGTTTGACAACATCCTCTAATTCGGCCCCTATCTTGATTTCTTTCTTTTCTTCATCAGTGCCTATATTCACAACCTCAATTGGCTCTTCGTGCGGCTGTATAGTCTTTTCTTCTTGCTCTAGTAATCTGGCAAGTTCTCTGGGCACTGCGCAATCTTCCTCACCTTCATCCTCAGCTTGGTAGATCGGATTTTCAAAGTCATATTTAGCAATTGCAAAGTCGTTATCAATAGGATCCAGGGTGGATATGGATCTGCAGTGCATTATGTGGGTGTGTGTATGAACACATAGCTATAAAAAAGTAAAGCAGAAAAAATAAAAGGCGAACACACAATTTTGAATATGAAAGTCCAATGTTTTATTGAATGAAAATATGCTTATGAAATGACAAGCCCTAACAATGGACCGTTGTGCCTCGGGAAAGACATACGGCTTTAAAGTTTATTGTTTATTGAAGTACAGAAATTAAAATTGAAAACATAAAAGAAAACAAAACTAGAAACGACAATTACTCCTGACAATAGGAGATAGAGACAATGTCTTCGGTCTTCCAGTTGTCCAGCCCTTCGTCAGGTGTAGGAAAAATCCACTTGTCTAGGTTGTAATTATCTTCATCTTCTCCAATGGCATTGACTCCTTTGCTGATGAAATAATACTTCAAACCTTCTGGACGAGGATGTTGTTCTCCCTTTTGATCCTTAGCAGTGCAGCCTAAACCCTATTTGTTGGATTTGTAAGGAATGTCAGGTAATTGCCCCCAAATAGTGCAGCCACCTTCTTCTACCACAGCCCTAGCATCTTTCAGGGAAGCCATTGTAGGAGGAACTCTGGTGACTTTAGGAACGGCTTTGATGGGTTTAGTCTCAGGAACCACTTGAGGGACCAATTCAAACGCTTGACGGGGAGATTCAAAAGCCTCTCCAGTGAACTCGACATACTTGGTCTCATCTATGAAGCTCACCACATACTCTTCTTCACCATACACAGTGACGATCTTGCCTTTCGCTGGATATTTCAGTTTTTGATGGAGAGTTGAAGTCACAGCATTTGCCCCATGTATCCAAGGACGCCCAAGTAGATAGGAATAAGTGGGATGAATGTCCATCACATAGAGCACAGTATTGAAAGTCTGGGAACCTACTCTGATCGGGAGCTCAACTTCGCCATATACAGTACTCATTGTACCATCGAAAGCTTTTACTATCACATCATTGGATTTCAGCTCTATTTCGTCAGGGTTGAGTTTGTCCAGCACCAACTTGGGTAGCACATTCAGAGACGAGCCATTGTCAACCAGTTGTCATACCCTAATTTTTGACCCCCCTGAGATGACATATCTTCAGGATTTTTCATCAAGTCAAAGCAAGTACCCAGAGCAGCCTGACATTCAATCGAGGGTGTTCAAAGACAAGAAAACTCAGGCAAAGGATCAATCAATAGGAGGATTAGTCTCTAATACAAGCATAAGACTCAAAACCCTCATTATTACACATATGATTGATTAAGACACCCAGTTATCTAAGTACAGGATTACTCAGATCAACAGACTAGGGTTTGGAGTCTATCAAGGACTAAAATTAGGGATCACCTTTGGGAAACCCTAAAAAGCCCCAGGGGATCATTCAAAGACATCAGTCATCTTCAAATAACCCATATGACAAGATCAACTGGACATCACACCTCAATTCAAAGTCTACAGTCATCATTCCCATCTGGTCGACAATTAGGGTTTTTGACCTAATTCACCAGGATGGTTGACTTTTAATCAGGGCATGGATCCAAAACTCAATACATGATTCAAGAATCTCTACTACCTCAATATAATCCATTTACATCATTCATTTGAGGAGAAGATCTTGTTTCTTCACAAAAGCCCAAAAATTCACTTTGTCAGGAAAAGTCAACTGTGTGGGATCACCATTGACTTTTGAGATTTTTGGTCAAACCATGACTTTTAAGGATCAATATCATCAATATATGGATAATGAAGTCATTTGACCAAAGAAATTCAAAGAAATTCATCAAGGAGCAAAAAGTCGGGAATTAGGGTTTTTTAAGGCATGGTGAGAACTCAAAATTTCACCTACACAACTCAAAAAACTTCCAACATGAAAGTTGTAGGTCTTGCAAAATAAAACAACATCTTACAAAGGAACTTTTTTCAAAAGATCAATCATTTAAGAGTTTTGGAAATTTTGGAGTTTTAGGTCATAAACACTTCGAAATTTTTCTAAGTGTTTTAACCTAGTTTTCTTCCATCTTTGGCCTCATTTTTCACAAATTTGCCAAAGGATTCTGAAGAAACTCCAAACTAATGATTTGAAGTAGATGTTTAGGGCTTTCCAAATTGTGTTCAACCTTCTCCAAATTCAACTTGAGCTAGGAGTTATGCTTGTCCAAAGTTGGCATCATGAAGTAAAATTATAGGTCATGAGCAAATTGGAACTTTGCAATTTTGTGCATTTTTGCTTCACTAATGGATGCTACACGACCCATAACATGTCAGAAACAATACCATGCATTCATTTTCACCATGCCATGATAATTGAAGAAGATTCCTAAAACAAGAACATGTGATTATGTAATGATTACTTTTGAGAATTTATGGCAAATTGATGAATCACCCAAGGAATTTTCTTACCAACCAATTAGAGCTCACTTTGCATCTGAATTGTCCCCTAAGATCAGATAGAATCAATGGATAGGGGAGGTGGCTCGAAAATGCAATGATCACACTTGGATATTCTTTGAAATTTCTTCATGGCTAAGAAACCAAAACTCTCCCATTAAGCAAGCTCACACTCTCACTCAGTACTGAGACATTTGCCTATAAATAGAGGCCTCATTCTCATTCAAAAAACACACCAAAGCAACCATATTCCTTGCTTTCTCTTTCTCTTCTCATGTTCATTGTTTTTCAAAGTTCTTTGGCAAGAAGAATCGTTTTCTTCAAACCAGAGCTTATCTTTGGAAAGTGAGCATTCTAACATCTCAAGGGAGGTCATTTGAGGTGATCCAAGCACCTGGATCACTTCTGTAAGTAGAGGAACACCATTGTTGCTCTCACTTTGGAGCATTTGCAGTTGGAGGTCCATAGAGTGATTCAGGAGGTTTCAAGTCAAGCCAATCATCCAGGCACACTCCTCAGGTCATAGTGAAGCTAACCAGATGTCTGCAGCTCATCTGTAACTCAAGAATCAACACCCTCCATGCTCACTTGAAGCTGAAATCGAGGGAGGTCCATAGAGCAATTCAGGAGGATTCAAGCTCCAATAAGCGTCCAGTTAGCATCATTGAGTCTCAAGGAAGCTATTGAGATCATTCATTCAAACCCAGGTGCTCTCAATCATCCTCACGACCTCCATTTTCAGAGGTAAGTTTCTGAACTTCACCTCTCTAATTTAAGCATTCTTTGTGAAATAGCTCGATTCTATCTTGTTCAGCATCATCAGAGGATTGAAAACCCTCTATCATCATTCATTTATCTTTCAGTATAGTCATTTAATTTGATTTTGAAATTTTAGGGTTCTTCACGATTTCTGGTAAATTAGTTAGATGTAGTTAATATTAATCCATGTTAGTTACATATTCAAAATCGTGAGTGAATTTAGAGCAAGTTTCATGTTTACATCGTTGCAAATAGTTGAGAAACGAGTAAGTTCAGAAATTCAAAAATGGAGAACTTGAGGTTGAAGACGAAGATGGTGAAGCGCGCCATTTTTGAAATCTCAGGGCAAAGTTTATTTTATTTTGAGTGATAGGTGTTTTATAAACGACTGAACAAACTTGCCCCAGTGGCCACACATACACCCTTAGTCTCATCATGCCTCAAGTCTGGGGTTCGAATCCCCCTCGCCCCAGACTTTTTGCTTCATTTATTTTTCAATGTTTTGCCACTTGTTTGAAAATATAATAAGTTGGATGTGCATCTTAAACAAACTGCGCGCGTAACCCAGATGGTGGGTGTTTTAGCCAATGACTTGGAGGGCGTGAGTTCAACCCCTCTAGGTGACAAAACCATTTTTTTATCACTTTTCACACTAAATTTCTTCACAACTTCACACAATCAATTCACCTATCAAATTAAATCATTTTCACTTCATTTTTCACACACTTGCTATTTAATATACCTACTTTGTGAATAATCAAAAAAATCATAAAAATATTATTTATTTCATGTATTTTAATTAGGTTTAAAATAGTATATTTTAAATGTTTTCTTAAATACTTTAAAATATATATATTTTCATTTTGTTTTAACCTAATTACTTTGTGAATAATTTTATGATAAAACCCTAATTATTTAGGTCTTAATTGGGTATAGATTTCATCTTTGCCTTAATTAAGTTGACTTTTGTCAATATTCAAAACTGTTTTCAATCTCTGATGAAACGGATGATTAAGGTTTTCAAACAACAAAACCTTGTATCATTCCAAATCATTTTCAAATTGCTGTTGTAGCCAGTACTATAAAGTACTGGGCCTCTAATAGAGTGTAAGTCCCAAAAACCTTCTCTTCTTAGCTTGTTTTCAAAACTGTATTTTCAAAATCTTCTTTCTGTTTTCAAAACATTCTTCTGGTATTTGAAGGGCATTATTCCCGGTGAAACTCTTCAGATACCTATGTGACCTTTGTCCATCTTCACTTCTTCTGTTTTCAAAAACCATTAACTGTTTATCATAAATATTCAACTATTATCAACAAAACAACAAAAATACTGTTGAGGCTCTGTACATACTTCTTCAATGGCCTCCACTCCATCCAGGTTAGGCTTTACAAGCTTTCAATTTACAGTCTTTATTTAAATTACTGTCAAATATAAACTGTGCATATATATTAGTTTAGAACTACGTTTGAGTATAAACCTTAGGACAGTTAAACTATATATATATTATAGGAATATGGCCTAGGATTGAGAATGTCTTCCCGGTGAAGGCTCTTTCCTAATTAGAGATCTGTAGTTCAAACCCCCAAGATGAATTATTCCCGGTGAAACATCTTGGTAAAAACCTTAGAATCCAAATAATAGGACACATCCACCCAAAGAGGAATTATTCCCGGTGAAACCTCTTACCCATTTGCTTAGAGCCAAAATAAGTTCAAAACTACATAGCTTTCTCTTGTGCTATAACAAGGACCCTCGATTAGCCTCCTCTTGGGCTTTGTACAAGGACCCACAGGCTTCTTAAAAGCATTTCCAGCTTCCTCTTGAGCTTGTATACAAGGACCCATCAGGTTTCTTATAAACATAGGAACAGGTCTTTAGTCACCTTTTAGCCTACCCTGGTGAGTTTCTTCCAATTTAAACCAGACTTTAAACAAGCTAAGTTTGTCTCAATTTTACATTGAGTACACCTTTTGGAATGAGAGACATGGACAGTCTCTGTCACCCTTACCTTCATCAATCTTCCTTAGCAGAGTCTAGGATCCATGCTTTGGGTCATCCTCAGCATTGAGTCAGCCTTCATCTTGGGCTTTAAACAAGAAGTCTCCATTAGATAATCTTTCTGCCATTCATTTTCAATAAAACCCCTGGAAAGGGTTAGCCTCCAAAGTCAATTAAAATTAACCTCCATTTCAAAACCCCTGGAAAGGGTTAGCCTCCAAAGTCAATTAAAATCAACCTCCATTTCAAAACCCCTGGAAAGGGTTAGCCTCCAAAGTCAATTAATAAAAAAAATGTCAAAAAAATAAAGATTCATTTCTCTTAGGAGATAATTTCCCCAAAAGAGTCAAAACCCCTGGAAAGGGTCAGCCTCCAAAAAAACATGATAAAGTCAGTCTTTTAACAGACAAATTCACCAGCTGAGTCAAAATCCCTGGAAAGGGTTAGCTTCCAAAGAAAAACAGTCTTTTAATAAATAAAACCTCCTCAGTAGAGTCAAAACCAACAAAAACAGTTAGCCTCAACCTTGGGCTTCACACAAGGCACCCAAACAATAAAACTCCCCTGCCAAGAGTCAGCCTCAACCTTGGGCATTGTACAAGGCAGATAATAGAGTCTCCCCAGTGAGTCCTTCATCATTCAGTATCCACAACCTTGGGCTTTGTACAAGGCAGATAAACCATATTTTCATGTGTCAAAGATTCCTAACACCCAGGATCTTTTCCCCATAGAGTCATCCATACTCAGTTTATTTAAGAGTCAGCCATAACCTTGGGCTTTGTACAGGGCAGAAAATAATGTTTTCCCTAGCTAGAGTCAGCCACAACCTTGGGCTTTGTACAAGGCACATAAAATAGAGTCATTCATTCAATTGTCCTCAACAGTCAGCCACAACCTTGGGCTTTGTACAAGGCACACAAATAGAGTCTCCCTAAGTAGAGTCAGCCTCAATTCTGGGCTTTGTACAGAACACAAAATACCCTGTAATTAATCCTCAATGGAGTCATCTCCCAGAGTCAATAATAATTAATCAATCAATCAAAAAGCCTCAAGCTTGGGCCTCATACAAGCCAGCTAAAGTCAAATCTTTTATACAGTAGACAGACATAGCTTATCTCTATAGAGAGATATTTTTACTACTCTACCACATTCAAACAAACAAACATTTCAATTTCAATTTCAATCAAAGTCTCCCATTTAGGACTCTGAAAGACATGCACTAGCACATCCCCAGACTTGTACACTTTCCCTAATTTGGACGAGCATCTTTCTTTCATTTAAGAGGCATCTGACTGGCATACTTGCACACACAAGTAAGGTCCCCCTCTTGAATGAAATGAATCCAGTTATTCTGTCACTCCTTTAAATGTTTGTGGTAGAATAGTACAAATACCTCTCTGTAAAGATGATTTCATGTCTCTTTACTGTAAACAGAGATTTAATTCCAAGCTTCAACCTTGAGCTTCAAGCAAGGCACCAAAAAAACAATTAATTTCCCTAGTTAGTTCCCCGAACTACATTAAGCTCTGACTTCCACTAGGGATATGTAGGCATGAGGTTCACAAGGAATCTCAGCGAGCTAATAAAATACCAAAAATAGTCAGTTTGTTTGTCTGTCTGTCTTTCTTTAATCAATTCAATTCCTTCTCCTAATACAAAGGAGAAACTTTCCCAATCATTAGCAGCAAACACAATCACAAATGACACAGAGAAGGTTCCTGTAGAGTACTACAGATATGTAGGGTGTTTAAACACTTCCCTATGTATAACCGACCCCCCGGACTCCAGAATTTCTAGTCTAGGTGAAATCCCCACACTTAGCAAACTCCTAGGGTTTAGTTGAGATCTTTTTTCCCCTTTCCTACTCGTAGGACAAATAAGAAAGTTCGTGTGATATCGTAGGAAGAACTGAAATAAAATTCATCCCACCACGGGCGCATTCTCCTTCCAAATTTCGCGTGAAGGGTTTAGCGTGCCGTCCTCCCAAGTGAAACGGGGAGGTAAAGAAAATGACCACCACACCAGTACATGAGCCAGAGTGGTGCCCCCATATTCAATGGAGATATGTAGCGCCTTGTTATGATTCTTTCCACTAGGACTCAGATCAGCATCAGAAAACCCAAGGTAGTTATCTGTCGTCAGGTTTGCAATACAATTCTCGAGTTGAGTGACAGAAATCTCTTGTGGCACATGGGTAGCCTCTAGAAACTTCATCATAGCTTTGGCGTGAGCCTTGGAATAACTCAAGAGTGACAACATAGAGATATTGGAAGGAGTATGCCCCATTTGTTCAACAATGTCATAATCGCTCTTGCGGATGATCTTCAGGAACTCGTTTGCTTCTTCAGGAGATGAATTTTCAGTAACAGTCTCAACTGGTGTCTGGACAGGTTCTTTACCTCGAGCATCAGCATTAGGAGTATTTGTAACAATAGGTGAAGCAGTGTTTGGAGAGATCTCTGGAGAAAACACTCTTCCACTTCTTGTCACTTTACTAGTTCCGGCAATGTTCCCCACATCAGGATTAACGCCTTCGGAAGTTTGGTCAGTTATGAGTTCTTGCTTAACTCCTTGAATATAGACCTCGGCACCATAATTCCAAGGGATAGCCTTATCAGAAGAATAAGGAATTGGACTAGGCTTAGTGATGATAATAGGAGCCACACGGGGTTCAGCAGAAATCTTGAAAGGAGCCTTAGTAGGGATCTTTAACGGAGCTTTGGAAATTACGGACACATCTTCGATCTTCAAGCCACGGGAGAAACCTTCGCACAAATTCTCAATAGAAGGAATCTTCTCAAATCTGATAGTGCCACGATCCATCCAGCCTTGGATACCTCTCCTCAGATTCTCACAACCATTAGGTAGGGACGCACAGTAATAACAACCTGGGTCGCAACCTGGAAATAAACCAGCTTGCAGCAGCTTTCTCTTGATGTCAGGGAGAGGAGTTGACAGATCTCTCACATCATAGACATGAACTGTGTGTATGATAGCGTTAACAGTCTTGTCGTGTTTCGGCATGGGAGCGGTAATGACATTAGGAGTCTCTGGAGCATCGAACTCGATTTCACCAGCTTCTATCATGTCTTTGGCTTTGTTCTTCAGGGCCCAGCAATTGTCTGCATGATGCCCAGGAGCATTGGAATGATAAGCACATGTGGCTTTGGGATCATAAGTTGGATTTGCAGTGTTGACAAACTTTGGAGGATCCCTTGGAGTGACCAAGTTAGCCTTCAATAGATGTTGTAGGGCTTGAGACAAAGGCATGTTGATCGGGGTGAATTGTCTTCTCGGTCTGTCTGTTCTGCGCTGATACCCTTGTCTAGGAGCTTGTTGAGGTGTTGGTGTAGAGATGAGAACAGATCCAACAGATTGATTCTGATCATTCTTACTACGGCCCCTCTGACTATGAACAACATTAGACTCGTTTCTTCCATGATAGGGTTTCTTTGCAGTACCAGAAGATGTACCTACCTGAATCTTCCCACTTCGAATACCACTCTCCACGCGTTCTCCAGTCAATATGAGATCAGTGAAACCAGATGAGGAACTACCCAGCAAGTGACTATAGAACGGCCCAGTCAGTGTACCCATGAACATGTCCACCAATTCCCTATCAGTCAACGAAGGTTGGACTCTTCCAGCTAAATCTCTCCACTTTTGAGCATACTCCTTGAAACTTTCCTTAGGTCCCATAGACATGCTTTGTAGTTGCATGCGAGTTGGTGCCAGGTCAGCATTGTGTTGATATTGCTTGTAGAAAGCAACGACCAAATCTTCCCAGGTACGGATGTTGGTACCCTCCAGTTGATAGTACCATTCGAGTTGTGTTCCTGATAGGCTTTCTTGAAAGAAATGGATCCAGAGCTTCTTATCAGCAGTATGAGGCTGAATCTTCCTTACATAAGACCTCAAGTGTAGTTTAGGACAAGAGACTCCATCATACTTTGCAAAGGTCGGAGTCTTGAATTTTGGGGGAATGACAACCCTTGAGATGAGTCCTAGTTCTTCAAAGTCAAGTCCAGGTACCTTCTGGATTTCCATGGCTTTCAACGTTCTTCCAACAACTTATATTTGTCATTAGGATGTTCATCCTCATGATGGTAGTCCTCTTCTTCTTCAGAGGGCTTGGCAGAATCATGATTTCTTTTTGCATCAGTTTTGATGCTAGCATCATCATCTTGCTCATCTTCGTCACTGTCTTCAAAGGCTTCGGCATCCCTGAGTTGCAAGATCGGTCTAAGCCTTTTCCTTAGAGTCTTATTGCCCTTCTTATTCTTCTTTTTAGTCAGCATGGCTTTCAGCTCTTCTTGCCCCTTGGACAAATTCAGAATCAAGGCTTGGAACTCAGTGTTTTGAGCTTGGAGATCCTTAACTGATTGTTCGAGATTCATGATGCTGAAATAAACAGCGAGGAGGTGAGAAACCTGTGGTAGAAACCTGTGGTAGAAACCTGTGATGCGATGTTATGAATGCAAATGCAATGTTTTCAAGGATCTTTAAGGAATATAGTTAGCACATTTAGAGAATGATTTGGTCGCATATTTGTTCGAAGAATTATGACTTTTGTCTTTGAGCGTCCTTCTTTGAAAATCAAGGTCACCATATCCAGTGGGTCATAGCCTCTGATTCATGATATCTCTAAATTTGAAGGTACCTGGCTAGAGGAAAATAAATCCTCTTGCCCCTTGATAGGTTTGATGTCTCTGAACTGGAAGGCATACGGCCAGAGGAAAATAAATCCTCTTGCCCCTTGATGAGAATTTAGTCCTTGATAAGGGCACCTGAAATTGTGCGCCCTAAATTCCTAAGATCCTTGAAAGGGTTAGTTAAATCATGTTATGCTTATGATGTCATGATGTCATGATGTTATGTGAATGCAGCTCATTATACACATCGTGAGATAGTAAGGGTAAACAAGTCTTTTAACAAAACCTGCAAGGAAACAAAAGTTAGTAGCAAACACAAACAAGTCACACAATTTTCTTAGGCTTGGCTTGCATGGAGTTTAGATCATGTGAGATACCCTTCCCCAAAGGTATTTCTAAGGATAAAGATGATATCAACAACGGGTTCTATCGAGTTACCCAGAATTGTCAGCCCTCCTAAAGCACCCTCAAACATGATACATACATACCATGCAATGATGCTTTGAGAAGGAACCTATCTGAGTTGTAGTATCGGGTAGCGACTATGCTCTCAACATACATCAAGAGTAGTCCCCTAACTACGTTCCTAAAAGTCAAGATGGGTTAAAGGTAACTAAAGGTCCTTAAGCTCCGGCTCACCCACAGACATTCGCACGAACCTCCCTCATACAAGAGAAGCATGCAAACACCCATAGAGGCCTAACTTAAGCGTGAACTCTCATATTGACCAATCCTCCACATACATGAAGGAGGTCGCCATGACTATGCCACTTCCTATCTTAGATGTACTTG
Organism: Vicia villosa; assembly: GCF_029867415.1. NCBI lineage: Eukaryota > Viridiplantae > Streptophyta > Magnoliopsida > Fabales > Fabaceae > Vicia > Vicia villosa. Next base: position 245,269 of record NW_026705667.1, on the reverse strand, counting down.
AATCCGGGTGTAGGATTCGTCCTTCATTTAATTCCTAAAACAACCCTGAAAAATAAAGCAAGCAAAGCAAACATTAAGTGATCCTAAACTTTAAGGTAACCCCTCTTTTAATCGAATATATCCCCAGCAGAGTCACCAGTTTTGTAATACGGTGAACTGCCTTTTTTTAAATGTGCGGATAGCAAGAGTCGCCACCGACTTTTATTTATCCAAATTAACAGAAAGAATAAAAGAACAGGAAAAACCTTTTAAATAAAAAACTGAGTTCGGGGGGTAATTTATACAAAGGGAAGGTGTAAGGCACCCTTTGCATCCATGGTTTTCCATGGGCTCTTAATTGCTTTGCTCTTTGAAACCAAAAGTTTAGAAATGTAGAAGAAGAAGAAATAAGGACTTTAGATTGTAAATGAGCGTAGCCTTTTTGAAGGTTTATGAAAAAGTGTAATAAAAAGATTTTTAAACCAGAGCAAAGAAATTAGGGGCAATTACCTGGTTAGATGAAAAATGTTCTTTCTAGCCTTTCAGGGCTATCCCTACCATAAGAGGGTAAGGAAGTCCTTTGATTTGGAGGTTGAAGGGTCGTCAAATTATCGTTCGCCATAAGACTGTCCCTAGCCATAGAGGGGCAGGTAGTCTAAGGGAAGGATCAGAATAGCCATTTTTCGTTTAGGCAACCAAAGGATACCTCAGCACTTCGTAGGCAACTTCAAGGGACGATATCATATTTGGCGAATCGAAGGCAGCATCATTAGGGACTTATGATCTTTGAATGAACTGAGGGAAACATTGCTGAGGTATCCTCGTATTCGAGGGACATGGCTATTCTGCAAAAAACACAAGGCAACAGGCAACATGCAACAGGCAACAAGAGAGGTGCCATAAAAGGTGCGTGGGTGCAACAATCACGTGATCAGATTCGATTATATTATCTTGTAATTAGGTGATTCTAATTCAATTCATGGTTGTCACTCCCTAGAATTACTAACCACACAATAATATAATGATAGGTTTAAGTGCCTTCAAGGCCAAACAATACAACCTCGGAGCAGATACAAAAATATTATGGGGATGGGAAAAAGAGGAATAATAGATCTGACTCAAGTAATAATTAAAGAAAGAAAAATAAATGAGGTTGGGTTTTAGGGTTACCGACTAGTCGAGCTTTGACGGTTGGCTAACCCTGAAAATTGGGGAAAAAGAAAACAAATACAAAGGGGTGAGTGTATGGACAGTTCATTTAAATCAGCAAGGCAAAATAAATAACTGAAATTAAAAGGCAGAATTAATATTAAATTAAATGTAAAAGGAAACAATAAATGTAAAAGAAATTGAATCGGGACTTAGCTTTGATCTGATATGGTTCGTAGTCGGAGGAAACCCTGATTAGGGTACGAATAAAATTAAAAGAATAAATGATCGATTTAATTAATTATTGGTTTTTCAACCTAATTAAATCGAGGGAAAAAAATAAAATTCGATTAAATATATGACCTTACCATAAGTAAAAGAATATAATTATGATTTCATAAAATTATTTGAATAAAAGAAAATAATATAATAACATAATAAAAATAATTTAAAATAAATATTATTATATTATTTGTAAAAAGAAAAAAAAGAATTTTTTCTTAAAAAAACTAGTTTGTAAAAACTATTATAAAAAAAAACATGTAAACATGTATATATATATATATATATATATATATATATATATATATATATATATATATATATTTAAATAAATAAATATATTATGTAATTAAAAATAAAAAGTTTTATAAAAATCTTAACTTAGGATCTGGTGTGGTGATCTGTGATATTCCATGGTGGTCCTGTGCTTCTGAGGCGTTGGATCTGGAATGGGAACAATCCTAAGGCCAGAGCATGAGTGTGCAACGTGAACCCTAGGGCCTGTGGTACATGGGAACCTGCAAGGAATATTTTTGAAAAAAATACGTTGGGGATAGGGATCAAACCCCTTCCCCTTTGGTGCACATGCGACGCTCCTACCACCCAGTCTATTCACGCTTGTTGATAATAATACGCGAATAATAAAATATATAAAAATCATGTGATATAAGTCTAAAAAGCACGCGCGATTCAAATGCTCCAATCCCAGGGTGACACGCAGTCATCTTCTTTAACAAAACCTGCAAATAGCTTTTTACAGCGCTCATTTACAGAGTGCTATAAAAACTCATACTTTCAACACCTGCCAAACGCTAAATTGCATATACATGCGCAAAAATAAAAACCAAAACCACTGTTGGCTTCGTCTTGGCCATTCGAACCTGTCCATACCAAAATCAAGGCCTGATTCTTACTAAATTACAAAACCCTAATTGGAAACCCTAAAATTCGTGGACAGCCACCATCATCAATCAAGCACAATAATGCAATTTACACTCCAGATAGCACCAACACATTAACATGAACACATATATGTAACTAGTTTCTACAGATAATGCATAATGATTCTAATCGAACTCGAGTTTTAAAAGCTACATACCGTGGCTTGGAGGAGAGATTTTTGGGGGTATTGATATCGAGTGACGATCCAAAAAGCCTCAGTGAACTTCTAGGAATGTGAATTAGCGCTTAGAATCCCTTGAATCGTCCTTCAATTCCAAAATCGTGTTTCCACTTTTCTTGAGAATTTTGAAGCTCTTTCCTTCTTGGCTGCAGCGACCAAAAACCTTGTCCAAGGGTCTGACTCAATTGTCTACTGATAGATGTTTCAATTAAGGTGAGAATTCTGATTTAAATCTCTTTGAATCATGGGACTTGAATTTGATTGGAATTTTATTCTAATATTTCCAATTATGGCTAATTCCAAATCTTTTTCCACCAATATATTCTTGCCCGAATTTGCTTTAAGTATTATGTATTTTGAGGAATAATTCTGATTAAAACCAAGAACAAATCAAATCCCTTTGAATATTTCCCAAATTATTTGATTTATATTACATTTTTAATGAATTAAATTCAATAAAAAATCACACATTAATCAAGAATTCGTGGCTTTGGACTTGGATCTTCTAGATGACTTGGGGAGCAAGATTGGGTCACGAAAGCTTGGGCCTCTTTGTAAAAATATTCATTTTGAGTCCTTTTTCTTCACATTTTTTCCTTCAAAATGGTCCAACTTTGACAAGGCATATCTCTCTCAATTTTTGAGGTATGGAGGAGTTCTAGGACTTTTTAGAAACCTTAGAGAGTCCTCTAACCAGTGTTTTTGGTCTCATGTCAAAATAATTTTCCATGCTCCTTGTGTGCTCTTTTGAAAAAGATGACTTTTGGTTGACTTTTGAAAAGGACCTATAATGTTTTGATCCATATCTCTCAAATGAAGCTTTTTTAGACTTGGCTTGTGAGAGACAAAATTGTAGAGAATCCAATTTACTTCAAAATGAGCCTTGGATGGAAAATTTCTGATGTTCCATGTGGGAGTTATGGCTGGTCAAAGTTCAGTTGACTTTCTCCTATGAAAAACCTTAATTTAGAAACTTTTGGAATTGTTGATTTCTGATCTTTCCTTAATGAACCATGATCAATTCTTGATCAAATGGTGAATGATACTTCAATATAAGGATGTTGACAAGAAATCAGGATTTTTGACTGTACTTTGACCACAGTTGACTTTTAGGTCAAATCAATCGACTATTGACTTTCTGAACAATTGAGTGGTCAATCTTTTGAATTGAGACCTGAAATTTTTCATGGAGGTAGTGTGGAGTATCATAGACCATATGGGATGCCTTGGAGCTTTTGATCCATTGATTTTTTCTCAGAACAACAAAACCCTAATTCTTTGGACCTTGTTTAGGAGGGGGTGTCTTTGAGCTTTGTACCTTGATTTGAATTTGAATAGGAGAAATAGTATGGGCAAATTTTGGGGTATGACACCGTGGTACTATCACAGTGGATCAACACAGCTAGCATAGGTTTTTCCCACAAAGGAATCTCAGCTAGCAAGCATCATAACCAACTTGCTTCTTCACTAGCATTTGCTAATGCTATCATTTCAGAATCCATCGTGGACTTAGCCAGGATAGTCTGTTTCTTTGATTTCCAAGTTACAGCTCCAACGGCTATGTTGAATACATAGCCATTAGTAGCTTTAGAATCATCTGATAAGGTATTCCAATCTGCATCACTGTATCCTTCAAGTACTGCAGGAAATCTATGATAATGTAGACCGAGGTTCTTTGTCTTTTTAAGGTACCGCATGACTCGCTCAATAGCTCGCCAATGCTCATTACTCGGTCTACTCGTAAACCTACACAACAATCCTACGACATATGCAATGTCTGGTCTGGTACAATCAGTGGCATACCTAAGACTGCCAATGATGCTTGCATATTCTGCCTGTCTGACACTTTCACCAGTGTTCTTAAATAGTTTCATGCTTGGATCATATGGTGTGCTCGATGGTTTACATTCAAAATAATTATATTTCTTTAAGATCTTTTCCACGTAATGTGATTGATCCAAAGAAATTCCTGGTTCGGAGTTTGTGATCTTGATGCCAAGAATCACACTCGCTTCTCCGAGGTCTTTCATATCAAAGTTGTTGCACAACAATGATTTCATAGCATTAACGGCGTGAATGTTTGATCCAAGTATGAGTAGATCGTCTACATATAGACATATGATAGTGCAAATGCGATTCTCAGATTTGTAATAAACGCATTTGTCACTTTCATTCACTTTGTACCCATTCGATATCATTAAGTTATCAAACTTTTCATGCCATTGCTTAGGAGCTTGTTTTAATCCATACAAGAACTTATCTAACTTACAGACCTTGTTTTCTTGTCCATGGATCACAAAACCTTCCGGTTGTTCCATATAGATTTCTTCTTCTAAGTCACCGTTTAGAAAAGCTGGTTTTACATCCATTTGGTGTACTATCAAATTATAAATAGTAGCAACTGAGATAAGTACCCTAATGGATGTAATTCTAGTGACTGGAGAGTAGGTGTCGAAGAAATCTACATTTTCTCTTTGTCTAAAATCCTTGGCTACAAGATGAGCCTTGTATTTATCAATAGTTCCATCAGGTTTTAGTTTCTTTTTCAAAACCCATTTACAACCGATTGGTTTGCATCCAGGAGGCAAGTCTACTAAGTGCCAGGTCTTGTTAGACTCTAAGGAATCTATCTCATCATTAATAGCTTCTTGCCATAAGTCTGCATCCAGAGATGACAAAGCTTCTTGAAGATTTATTGGATCTTCTTCTACATTATAAGCCGCATAGTCATGCCCATAGTCTTTAGAGACTCTTACTCTTTTACTTCGTCGAAGTTCTGTTTCTATATTGTCGTTGCTTTCTGTGCTTCTTATCACAAGAATGTGACTCGATTCAGTACCCCCACTATTTATTGATTTGAAGGGAAATTTGTTTTCATAGAAATCAACATCATTTGATTCTATGATCACTTTTGAATTTAGGTCATAAAACCTATATGCCTTATTGTTTCCTGCATACCCAATGAATACACATTCGTATGCTCTACTAGCGAGTTTAACTCGTTTCGGATCCGGAATTCTGACATAGGCCAGACAGCCCCAAGCTCTCAAATAAGACAAGTTTGGTTGTCTTTTCTTTAATATATCATAAGGTGAGATCTTAATTTTTGACTTGGGTATTCTATTCAGGACATAGCAAACAATCAATAAAATTTACCCCCACCAGTGAGGTGCAGCACCAGAATTCATCATAATTGCAACAACAAGTTCAGTAAAAGTTCTATTCTTTCTTTCTGCTTTACCATTCATTTCAGGAGAATATGGATCGGTCGTTTCATGTACAATTCCATGTTTAATATAAAATTCATTGAATAACCCAGAATCGTATTCAGTTCCCCTATCACTACGAAGTCTCTTAATCTTCTTACTAAATTGATTCTCAATTTCAGTCACATACATCTTAAACATGTCAAGCGCTTCACTTTTATTTTTCATTAAGTATATATAAGTATAATCAGAGCAATCGTCAATAAGTGATAAAATAACGTTTACTATTGTTAGAACAAGATTTGTTCTGATCAATTATCTTAGTTTTGATGATAACAATAATATGAATTTTGCTTAAGATAATATGGTACTCTAATCCAATACAATTTCCTTTTCAGGAAATATATAACGAGTATGCATAATTCAGCGCTCAGAAGCTTTGTCTCAAAGGGTTCAGCATGCAACATCAGAACATGGTCTGGCAAGACATCAGAAGATGGTCGAAGCAGAATCAGAACATGGGTCTATGGAAGCATCAGAAGAACATGAGAGCAGAAGCACTGAAGTTCTGATGGTATCACGCTCAGAAGCACTTCAAGGTCAGAAGATCAGAAGATGCTTTGCACCAAGCTGTTTGACTCTGATGATATTCAAACGTTGTATTCACAAACATCAGATCAGAAGGAAGTACAAGTGGCAAGCTACGCTGACTGACAAAAGGAACGTTAAAAGCTACTAAAGGCAACGTCAGTAGACACAGCGTGAACAAGGCTCGAGGTAGTTGACAAAAGCGTATAACATTAAATGCGATGCTGTACGGAACACGCAAAGCATTAAATGCACTCAACGGTCATCTTCTCCAACGCCTATAAATATGAAGTTCTGATGAGAAGCAAGGTTAACGATTCTGAACAAAAACAACTCATATTAACTTGCTGAAACTCTGTTCTACTCAAAGCTCAGAATCTTCATCTTCATCAAAGCTCACTACATTGCTGTTGTAATATATTAGTGAGATTAAGCTTAAACGTTAAGAGAAATATCACAGTTTGTGATTATAGCTTTTAAGAAGCAATTGTAATACTCTTAAAATTGATTACATTAAGTTGTAAGGAACTAGAGTGATCGTGTGGATCAGAATACTCTAGGAAGTCTTAGAGGTTATCTAAGCAGGTTGTAACTAGAGTGATCGTGTGGATCAGAATACTCTAGAAAGTCTTAGAGGGTATCTAAGCAGTTGTTCCTGGAGTGATCAGTGTGTGATCAGAAGACTCTGGAAGACTTAGTTGCTGACTAAGTGGAGAACCATTGTAATCCGTGCGATTAGTGGATTAAATCCTCAGTTGAGGTAAATCATCTCTGCGGGGGTGGACTGGAGTAGTTTAGTTAACAACGAACCAGGATAAAAATAACTGTGCAATTTATTTTTATCTGTCAAGTTTTTAAAGCTACACTTATTCAAACCCCCCCCCCTTTCTAAGTGTTTTTCTATCCTTCAATTGGCATCAGAGCGCCGGTTCTAAGGTGCAAGCACTTAACCGTGTTTAGAAAAGATTCAGGAAGAGAAAAACGCTTCAGTAAAAGATGGCTGATGAAACTGCAAAGTCTACATCTACATCTGGCTCTGCTGAGCAACACAACGGTAACAATGGTTATACTAGACCGCCGGTATTTGATGGTGAAAACTTTGAATACTGGAAAGATAAACTGGAAAGTTACTTTCTTGGTCTAGATGGTGATCTATGGGATCTTCTGATGGATGGTTACAAACATCCGGTAAATGCCAGTGGCGTAAAGCTGATAAGGCAAGAAATGAACGATGATCAGAAGAAGCTTTTCAGGAATCATCATAAATGCAGAACTGTTTTGCTGAATGCTATCTCTCATGCTGAGTATGAGAAGATATCTAACAGGGAAACGGCCTATGACATATATGAGTCTTTGAAAATGACTCATGAAGGAAATGCTCAAGTCAAGGAGACTAAAGCTCTCGCTTTAATCCAGAAGTATGAAGCCTTCAAGATGGAGGATGATGAAGACATTGAAAAGATGTTTTCAAGATTTCAAACTCTTACTGCTGGATTGAGAGTTCTTGACAAGGGATACACCAAGGCTGATCACGTAAAGAAGATCATCAGAAGCTTACCCAGAAGATGGGGTCCTATGGTGACTGCATTCAAGATTGCAAAGAATCTGAATGAAGTTTCTCTGGAAGAGCTTATCAGTGCCTTGAGAAGCCATGAAATAGAGCTGGACGCAAATGAGCCTCAAAAGAAAGGTAAGTCTATTGCATTAAAATCCAATATCATGAAATGCACTAACGCTTTTCAGGCTAGAGAAGAAGATCCTGAAGAATCAGAATCTGAAGAAGAAGATGAACTGTCCTTGATCTCCAGAAGGCTAAATCAACTCTGGAAGAACAAGCAAAGGAAGTTCAGAGGCGTCAGAAGTTCAAAGAAATTTGAACGTGGAGAATCTTCTGATGACAGAAGATTTGACAAGAAGAAGGTCATGTGCTATGAATGCAATGAGCCTGGACACTTCAAGAATGAATGTCCAAAACTTCAGAAGGAAAATCCCAAGAAGAAGTTTCATAAGAAGAAAGGTCTTATGGCAACCTGGGATGAGTCAGAAGATGATTCAGACTCTGAAGATGAGCAGGCTAACTGTGCGCTGATGGCGACAGAAGATGACGGATCAGAATCTACATCAGAGTCAGATTCTGAAGAGGTATTTTCTGAACTTACTAGAGATGAGTTAGTTTCCGGTCTAACTGAACTTCTGGAATTCAAGTCTCAGATCAGTCTCAAATACAAAAAGCTGAAAAAGCTATTTGAATTTGAAACAAAGAAGCTTGAGTTGGAGAATTCTGAATTAAAAGAAAAACTTTTAAAATTATCCAATAATGTTGGATCTCCTTCTGATTCAGAAAAATCCACTCCTAGTCTAAACCATATTCTGAAAGAATATGATTTAAGTTTCAGGAAGTTCTTATCTAGAAGTATTGGCAGAAGTCAGCTAGCTTCTATGATATATGCTGTGTCTGGAAACAAAAGAGTCGGCATTGGTTTTGAGGGTGAAACCCCATACAAACTTGAACCTGTTGATGAAATGAAATTCACATACAAGCCATTGTATGATCAGTTCAAGTATGGCCACTCCCATGATATTAGGCACACTTCACATGCTCAAAGTTTTCACATAACACACACCAAAAAGCATGTGACACAACCTAGGAAATATCATGAAACTCATATTAAAATTTATCATGCTGTTCCTCCTATTGCTTACAATGTTAAACCCAAGTTCAATCAGAACTTGAGAAAATCTAACAAGAAAGGACCCAAGAAGATGTGGGTACCTAAGGATAAGATTATTCCTATTGCAGATATCCTTGGCTGCAAAAAGGACAAAGCACAACATGTCGTGGTACCTGGACTCTGGATGCTCACGACACATGACAGGAAGGAGGTCTATGTTCCAAGACCTGGTGCTTAAGTCTGGAGGAGAAGTCAAGTTTGGAGGAGATCAGAAGGGCAAGATAATTGGCTCTGGAACTATAAAGTCTGGTAACTCTCCTTCCATTTCTAATGTACTTCTTGTAGAAGGATTAACACATAACCTCTTATCTATCAGTCAACTGAGTGACAATGGTTATGATATAATCTTTAATCATAAGTCTTGCAAGGCTGTAAATCAGAAGGATGGCTCAATCCTATTTACAGGCAAGAGAAAGAACAACATTTATAAGACAGATCTGCAAGATCTTATGAGTCAGAAGGTGACTTGTCTTATGTCTGTTTCTGAAGAGCAGTGGGTCTGGCACAGAAGATTAGGTCATGCTAGTTTGAGAAAGATTTCTCAGATTAACAAACTGGATCTTGTCAGAGGACTCCCTAATCTGAAATTCAAATCAGATGCTCTTTGTGAAGCATGTCAGAAGGGCAAGTTCTCCAAACCTGCATTCAAGTCCAAGAATGTTGTTTCTACCTCAAGGCCATTAGAACTCTTGCACATTGATCTGTTTGGCCCAGTCAAAACAGCATCTGTCAGAGGGAAGAAATATGGATTAGTCATCGTAGATGATTATAGCCGCTGGACGTGGGTAAAATTCTTGAAACACAAGGATGAGTCTCATTCAGTGTTCTTTGATTTCTGCATTCAGATTCAATCTGAAAAAGAGTGTAAAATCATAAAGGTCAGAAGTGATCATGGTGGTGAATTTGATAACAGATCCTTTGAAGAATTCTTCAAAGAAAATGGTATTGCCCATGATTTCTCTTGTCCTAGAACTCCACAGCAAAATGGAGTTGTAGAACGAAAGAATAGGACTCTGCAAGAAATGGCCAGAACCATGATCAATGAAACCAATATGGCTAAGCATTTCTGGGCAGAAGCAATAAACACTGCATGCTATATTCAGAATAGAATCTCTATCAGACCTATTCTAAATAAGACTCCTTATGAATTGTGGAAGAATAGAAAGCCCAACATTTCATATTTCCATCCTTTTGGATGTGTATGTTTTATTCTGAACACTAAAAATCATCTTGGTAAGTTTGATTGCAAAGCACAAAAATGTTTCCTTCTTGGATATTCTGAACGCTCAAAAGGCTACAGAGTATACAATACTGAAACATTGATTGTGGAAGAATCAATCAATATCAGGTTTGATGATAAGCTTGGTTCTGAAAAACCAAAGCAGTTTGATAATTTTGCAGATTGTGATATTGACATATCAGAAGTTGTTGAGCCAAGAAGCAACGCATCAGAAGCAGAGCTTCTCAGAAGCAAAGAATCTGAAGATCAAGTATCAGCTTCTCTGGAGAATCTAAGCATTTCTGAAGAACCATCTGTCAGAAGATCATCCAGACTCATCTCTGGTCATTCAGAAGATGTCATTCTTGGAAAGAAGGATGATCCAATCAGAACAAGAGCATTCCTTAAGAACAATGCAGACTGTCAATTAGGCCTTGTATCTTTGATCGAGCCAACTTCTGTTGATCATGCTCTAGAAGATCCAGACTGGATAATTGCTATGCAAGAAGAACTGAATCAGTTTACAAGGAATGATGTTTGGGATCTTGTTCCTAGACCAGATGGATTCAATATAATCGGTACAAAATGGGTCTTCAGAAACAAGCTCAGTGAGAAAGGTGAAGTGGTAAGGAACAAAGCCAGACTGGTGGCTCAGGGTTATAGTCAGCAAGAAGGGATTGACTATACAGAAACCTTTGCACCAGTGGCCAGGTTAGAATCTATTCGTCTATTAATTTCATTTGCCACTCAACATAACATCACTCTCTATAAGATGGATGTTAAGAGTGCCTTCTTAAATGGTTATATAGATGAAGAAGTTTATGTCCATCAACCTCCTGGTTTTGAAGACTCTATGTCTCCTAATCATGTTTTTAAATTAAAGAAATCGTTGTATGGATTGAAACAAGCTCCCAGAGCTTGGTATGAACGCTTAAGTTCTTTCCTTCTGGATAATGGTTTCACTAGAGGAAAAGTGGACACTACTCTCTTTTGTAAAACCTTTAAAAGGGATATTTTAATTTGTCAAATATATGTAGATGATATTATTTTTGGAACATCTAATGCTATACTTGGAAAGGAGTTTGCTAAGTCTATGCAGGCTGAGTTTGAAATGAGCATGATGGGAGAACTCAAGTATTTCCTTGGAATACAAATAAATCAAACATCAGAAGGAACGTATGTTCACCAAACCAAGTATGTGAAGGAACTTCTGAAGAAGTTTAATCTTCTAGACTGCAAAGAAGCCAAAACTCCTATGCATCCAACATGCATCCTAGGTAAGGATGAGGTAAGTAAGAAGGTAGATCAGAAGTTATACAGAGGTATGATTGGATCTCTTCTATATTTGACTGCTTCTAGACCTGACATTCTGTTCAGTGTTTGTTTGTGTGCTAGATTCCAATCAGATCCTAGAGAATCTCATTTAACTGCTGTTAAGAGAATTCTAAGGTATCTGAAAGGTACTACTAATGTTGGCTTAGTTTACAGAAAATCTAAAGAATACAACTTAGTAGGATTCTGCGATGCTGACTATGCTGGAGACAGAATTGAAAGAAAGAGTACTTCAGGAAGTTGCCAATTTCTTGGAAGTCATTTGATCTCCTGGTATAGCAAGAAGCAAGCAACTATTGCTTTATCAACAACAGAAGCAGAATATGTCGCTGCTGCTGGTTGCAGTACACAGATGCTCTGGATGAAGAGTCAGTTAGAAGATTATCAGATATATGAGAGTAACATTCCTATATTCTGTGATAATACTTCTGCTATATGTTTATCTAAGAATCCTATTCTTCATTCAAAGGCTAAACTTATTGAGATTAAACATCATTTCATAAGGGACTATGTTCAGAAGGGTGTTATATCTTTAAACTTTGTGGATACAGACCATCAATGGGCTGATATCTTTACAAAACCCCTGGCTGAAGATAGGTTTAAGTTCATTCTGAAGAACATCAGTATGGATTTATGCCCAGAATGAGAAGATGAGAAGTTCTTACGTATGAGTATCTTCTGAAATGAATGTGAATTTTTTTTTAATCAGAAGTTCTGATTGAAATCTTTTAGAAATTATGATTCGGTTATTACTAACGTTTCATTGTCTAAGTTGATTCAGAACCTCTTTTAAAGCAAAATAGCTGTAACGTTTTATCTCGAGATGGTAAACCTGTTGTTACTATTCATGGATAAGCGCGCGTGCAGTTGAAGGGACACCGACCATAGGTAACTGTGCTAGTCACCTCATTTGTCTTTATTATCTCTCCTCATGTCACGTAACATTAAATGCTATCCATCATTTGTTTCATTTTATTTTCTTTTAAATACTCTTCAAACGCTTCTCCTTCCCTCTTATATTTTCTCTTTTACACTCTGTCTGTGTTCTCCTTCTCTATCTCTTTGCATTCCTCATCAAGTTTTTCTCTCTCTCTTCCGTTTTCTTCTCTTGCTCAAACAAAGTTTTTTTTCTTTTAAAATATTCTTTTTGATGATATGACAAAAAGGGGGAGAAGATAAATGATAAATGATTTGATTAATCTATCAGTTGCTGGGTAAAGCTCCCACACATTTTCTAACAAGAACTGCAAGTTCTATATGGTTTAAGTGTTTTGCAGGTATAAAGAAGTGAAGAGAATCTTCAAAGCAAACACAAGAAGCAAAACCATAAGAAGTGTTATTCTGTAAAAAGAATAAATTCATGGAAACTGAAGCAAGCTGAGTGCTGTCAAGCTTCAGAAATCAGAAGCAAGAAAGAAGAATGAATCAGGAGCACTGATAATAGAATTTGATCCATATTTGTCTATTTGCTCTGACAAAATTCTATTTGCTCTGATACATTATTTCAGCCTATATGGCTCTGATACATATCATGTGTTCTAATATACATTTTATGTTCTGACTCGTTCATGCTGACTTTTGTCGTTTAGTTTTTGTTCTGTAACATTTCAGGATGTAGAGATGCTCTGATGATGCTCTGGTACATTCAACAATGTTCTGATACAAATCTAGCATGAAGTGATGTTAGTAGAAATTCAAAGCTCTGAAGCTATCCGAGGGAAGCAGAAATCAGAAGCTGTGAATGTTCTAAAGATCCAGAAAACTCAAGTTCTGAAGCTGTCCTAAATGGAAGCAGAAATCAGAAGCTGTGAATGTTCTGAAGATCAAAGAAATTCAAGTTCTGAAGCTGTCCTAAATGGAAGCAGAAATCAGAAGCTGTGAATGTTCTGAAGATCAAAGAAATTCAAGTTCTGAAGCTGTCCTAGATGGAAGCAGGAATCAGAAGCTGTGAGTGTTCTAGGGATCTAAGGAAATTCTAGTTCTGAAGCTGTCCAATGGAAGCAGAAGTCAGAAGCTATGAATTCTCTAAAGACAGAAGCTTATGTGATCGTCTCTACCGAAATAATCAGGGAAGTCTTTTATTAAAGTTCTTCGAATATTTATTTCAGGGGGAGACTATTTATCTCAGGGGGAGATTGTTAATCTCAGGGGGAGACATATTCATATGCTTATGCTATAGCTGTGTAATTTGTCTTTTGCCGTCTGCTCTTTCTGATCGCAAATTCATATCATTTATATATGTTTTTGTCATCATCAAAAAGGGGGAGATTGTTAGAACAAGATTTGTTCTGATCAATTATCTTAGTTTTGATGATAACAATAATATGAATTTTGCTTAAGATAATATGGTACTCTAATCCAATGCAATTTCCTTTTCAGGAAATATATAAAGAGTATGCATAATTCAGCGCTCAGAAGCTTTATCTCAAAGGGTTCAGCATGCAACATCAGAACATGGTCAGGCAAGACATCAGAAGATGGTCGAAGCAGAATCAGAACATGGGTCTATGGAAGCATCAGAAGAACATGAGAGCAGAAGCACTGAAGTTCTGATGGTATCACGCTCAGAAGCACTTCAAGGTCAGAAGATCAGAAGATGCTTTGCACCAAGCTGTTTGACTCCGATGATATTCAAACGTTGTATTCACAAACATCAGATCAGAAGGAAGTACAAGTGGCAAGCTACACTGACTGACAAAAGGAACGTTAAAAGCTACTAAAGGCAACGTCAGTAGACACAGCGTGAACAAGGCTCGAGGTAGTTGACAAAAGCGTATAACATTAAATGCGATGCTGTACGGAACACGCAAACCATTAAATGCACTCAACGGTCATCTTCTCCAACGCCTATAAATATGAAGTTCTGATGAGAAGCAAGGTTAACGATTCTGAACAAAAACAACTCATATTAACTTGCTGAAACTCTGTTCTACTCAAAGCTCAGAATCTTCATCTTCATCAAAGCTCACTACATTGCTGTTGTAATATATTAGTGAGATTAAGCTTAAACGTTAAGAGAAATATCACAGTTTGTGATTATAGCTTTTAAGAAGCAATTGTAATACTCTTAGAATTGATTACATTAAGTTGTAAGGAACTAGAGTGATCGTGTGGATCAGAATACTCTAGGAAGTCTTAGAGGTTATCTAAGCAGGTTGTAACTAGAGTGATCGTGTGGATCAGAATACTCTAGAAAGTCTTAGAGGGTATCTAAGCAGTTGTTCCTGGAGTGATCAGTGTGTGATCAGAAGACTCTGGAAGACTTAGTTGCTGACTAAGTGGAGAACCATTGTAATCCGTGCGATTAGTGGATTAAATCCTCAGTTGAGGTAAATCATCTCTGCGGGGGTGGACTGGAGTAGTTTAGTTAACAACGAACCAGGATAAAAATAACTGTGCAATTTATTTTTATCTGTCAAGTTTTTAAAGCTACACTTATTCAAACCCCCCCCCCCCCCTTTCTAAGTGTTTTTCTATCCTTCAACTATTTCTAGTTAAAGCTCCATCTAATTCACATATATCAGAATGTATAAGATCTAGGGGATTAGATTCTTTAATAGTTGATTTATGAGAAGTCTTAGTTATTTTAGCTTGACTACAATATTCACATTTATTTGAATCATTCACATTTAATTTAGGAATTAAGCCTAAGTCGCTTGCATTAGAAATAACTCGCTTATTAACGTGACAAAGTCTAGCATGCCAAATATTAAAATCACACAAAGAGCAAACGGAAGGAGAAACTTTATTAAAATCAACATTCAACTTAAACATGCCATCAACGGCGTACCCTTTCCCAACAAAAATACCATTCTTAGTGATGGTGTACAAATCCGCCCCTATAGTTTGACTAAACCCTGCCTTATTTAAAAGAAAACCAGAAACAAGATTCTTCCTAATTTCAGGAACGTGCATGACGTCATTCAAGATCAAAGTCTTTCCTAAGGTGAATTTCAGCTCAACATCTCCAATTCCAGCAACATTAGTGGTGTGAGCATCTCCCAACAACACTTTCTTATCTTCAGCAATAGTGTATGTCTTGAACATAGCACGATAATAGCAGACATGGAGAGAGGCACCAGTGTCTATCCACCAACCATCACTTCCACCAACCATGTTGATTTCAGTGATCATAGAACCAAATGGCTCATCAGTCATGTTAATCTGAGCATTTAAGCCAGCAACAGGTTTAGGCCTGCTCTTACATTTCTTTGCCATATGACCTGGTTTTCCACAATTGTAGCAAGTGAAAACCGGAGCGTCATTTATCTGAGGTGGTGGTTGTTGCCTAGTAAATGGAGCAGATGGGGCCCTAGAAGGATTCTCATTCTTAATTCAGTTCACAGCATTGCGGTTCTGATTCTTTAATGGTTTTCCAGTAGGCTTCGGAACCGCACCGAATCTCTTTTTATTGTTAGAAACAACTAAGACTTCATCTTTCTGATCTTGTCTCCGAGCTTCCTCTTCAATTCGGAGACGAGTAATCAGACTCTCGATTAAAATTTTTTTTGTGGCGAAGGACATTTTTGAAATCTTTCCAACCGGGGGGACAGTTTGTCAATGATTACAGCAATTTGAAATTGTTCATTGAGGGGCATACCTTCAGTAATGATTTCATGAGCAATTTTCTGAAGCTCGTGGCTTTGAGCTTCCACAAACTTTTCATCCACCATCTTGTAGTTCAAGTAGCGGCTCACAGCATATTTCTTTGCACCAGCTTCTTCAGTGTCATACTTCCTTTGGAGAGCTTCCCAGACCTGTTTAGCAGTCTTGTGATTACTGTAGTAATCATACAGGTCATCAGCAAGACTGTTCAGAATGTGATGTTTGCATAGGTATCATTTTCTTGCCATAGTGCAATTTCTTTTCGGAGCTGTAAATTATCTACTGCGGCTTTTTCTTTTGCAGCAGAGTCTCCATCAGACGTTTTGGAAACTCCGTCCTTTTTGGAGGTTCCGTCAGATTTAGCAGTTGACTTACCATTAGTTATCTTGATTGATCCAGAAGGAACAATAGGGATATCCTCAGTCAGAACGTGGGCAACCTTTTTCAGAGTTAAGAAAAACTTCATCTTGGATTGCCAATGTTTGAAATTAGATCCCTCAAACTTGAATGGTTTGTCATTCACAAAAGCGGCCGCAGTATTACCGATAGTTTCCTCAGTCGACATGGCAGTTACAGAAAATCGTCTTAAAATTGTTGTTTTTTGGTTTATGAAAATAATGCCACAGAGGAAATTATCGGCTGAGTCGCAGATCGGTACGCTTTCTTTAAGACGTTTCGCGGTATTGCCTGAAGGATAGAAAAACACTTAGAAAGGGGGGGATTGAATAAGTGTGACTTTAAATCTTGGACGATAAAAATAAATTGCACAATTATTTTTATCCTGGTTCGCTGTTAACGAAGCTACTCCAGTCCACCCCCGCAGAGATGATTTACCTCAACCTGAGGATTTAATCCACTAATCGCACGGATTACAATGGTTTTCCACTTAGTCCGCAACTAAGTCTTCCAGAGTCTTCTGATCACAACTTGATCACTCCAGGAACAACTGCTTAGATACCCTCTAAGACTTTTCTAGAGTCTACTGATCAACACGATCACTCTAGGCTTAGTTCACTCCTAAGACTTCCAAACTGCTCAGCCAACTGCTAAGACTTCCTAGAGTATACTGATCAACACGATCACTCTAGTTCCTTACAACTTAATGTAATTCTAAGAGTATTACAAATGCTTCTTAAAAGCGATAATCACAACTGTGATATTTCTCTTATCGTTTAAGCTTAATCTCACTAATATATTACAACAGCAATGTAGTGAGCTTTGATGAAGATGAAGATTCTGAGTTTTGATTTGAACAGCGTTTCAGCAAGTTAATTTGAATTGTATTGGTGCAGAATCGTTAACCTTGCTTCTCATCAGAACTTCATATTTATAGGCGTTGAGAAGATGACCGTTGAATGCATTTAATGCTTTGCGTGTTCCGTACAGCATCGCATTTAATGTTATACGCTTTTGTCAACTACCTCGAGCCTTGTTCACGCTGTGTCTACTGACGTAGCCTTTAGTAGCTTTAACGTTCCTTTTGTCAGTCAGCGTAGCTTGCCACCTGTACTTCCTTCTGATCTGATGTTTGTGAATATAACGTTTGAATATCATCAGAGTCAAACAGCTTGGTGCATAGCATCTTCTGATCTTCTTATCTTGAAGTGCTTCTGAGCGTGATACCATCTTCTGATCTTCAGTGCTTCTGATCTCATGTTCTTCTGATGCTTCCATAGACCCATGTTCTGATTCTGCTTCGACCATCTTCTGATGTCTTGCCAGACCATGTTCTGATGTTGCATGCTGAACCATTTGAGACACAACTTCTGAGCGCTGAATTATGCGTACTCTTTATATATTTCCTGAAAGGGAAATTGCATTGGATTAGAGTACCATATTATCTTAAGCAAAATTCATATTATTGTTATCATCAAAACTAAGATAATTGATAAGAACAAATCTTGTTCTAACAATCTCCCCCTTTTTGATGATGACAAAAACATATATAAATGATATGAATTTGCGATCAGAAAGAGTAGACGGCAAAAGACAAATTACACAGCTATAGCATAAGCATATGAATATGTCTCCCCCTGAGATTAACAATCTCCCCCTGAGATAAATAATCTCCCCCTGAAATAAATACTCGAAGAACTTTGATAAAAGACTTCCCTGATTATTTCGGTAGAGACGATCATATAAGCTTCTGCCTTCAGAGAATTCATAGCTTCTGCCTTCAGAGAATTCATAACTTCTCATCTTCTCATTCTGGGCATAAATCCATACTGATGTTCTTCAGAATGAACTTAAACCTATCTTCAGCCAGGGGTTTTGTAAAGATATCAGCCCATTGATGGTCTGTATCAACAAAGTTTAAAGATATAACACCCTTCTGAACATAGTCCCTTATGAAATGATGTTTAATCTCAATATGTTTAGCTTTTGAATGAAGAATAGGATTCTTAGATAAACATATAGCAGAAGTATTATCACAGAATATAGGAATGTTACTCTCAAATATCTGATAATCTTCTAACTGACTTTTCATCCAGAGCATCTGTGTACTACAACTAGCAGCATCGACATATTCTGCTTCTGTTGTTGATAGAGCAATAGTTGCTTGCTTCTTGCTGTACCAGGAGATCAAATGACTTCCAAGAAATTGGCAACTTCCTGAAGTACTTTTTCTTTCAATTCTGTCTCCAGCATAATCAGCATCGCAGAATCCTACTAAGTTGTATTCTTTAGATTTTCTGTAAACTAAGCCAACATTAGTAGTACCTTTCAGATACTTTAGAATTCTCTTAACAGCAGTTAAATGAGATTCTCTAGGATCTGATTGGAATCTAGCACACAAACAAACACTGAACAGAATGTCAGGTCTAGAAGCAGTCAGATATAGAAGAGATCCAATCATACCTCTGTATAACTTCTGATCTACCTTCTTACTTACCTCATCCTTACCTAGGATGCATGTTGGATGCATAGGAGTTTTGGCTTCTTTGCAGTCCAGAAGATTAAACTTCTTCAGAAGTTCCTTCACATACTTGGTTTGGTGAACATATGTTCCTTCTGATGTTTGATTTATTTGTATTCCAAGGAAGTACTTGAGTTCTCCCATCATGCTCATTTCAAACTCAGCCTGCATAGACTTAGCAAACTCCTTTCCAAGTGTAGCATTAGATGTTCCAAAAATAATATCATCCACATATATTTGACAAATTAAAATATCCCTTTTAAAGGTTTTACAAAAGAGAGTAGTGTCCACTTTTCCTCTAGTGAAACCATTATCTAGAAGGAAAGAACTTAAGCGTTCATACCAAGCTCTGGGAGCCTGTTTCAATCCATACAATGATTTCTTAAGTTTAAAAACATGATTAGGAGACATAGAGTCTTCAAAACCAGGAGGTTGATGGACATAAACTTCTTCATCTATATAACCATTTAAGAAGGCACTCTTAACATCCATCTGATATAGAGTGATGTTATGTTGAGTGGCAAAAGAAATTAATAGACGAATAGACTCTAACCTGGCCACTGGTGCAAAGGTTTCTGTATAGTCAATCCCTTCTTGCTGACTGTAACCCTGAGCCACCAGTCTGGCTTTGTTCCTTACCACTTCACCTTTCTCACTGAGCTTGTTTCTGAAGACCCATTTTGTACCGATTATATTGAATCCATCTGGTCTAGGAACAAGATCCCAAACATCATTCCTTGTAAACTGATTTAGTTCTTCTTGCATAGCAATTATCCAGTCTGGATCTTCTAGAGCATGATCAACAGAAGTTGGCTCGATCAAAGATACAAGACCTAATTGACAGTCTGCATTGTTCCTAAGGAATGCTCTTGTTCTGATTGGATCATCCTTCTTTCCAAGAATGACGTCTTCCGAATGACCAGAGATGAGTCTGGATGATCTTCTGACAGATGGTTCTTCAGATATGCTTAGATCCTCCAGAGAAGCTGATACTTGATCTTCAGATTCTTTGCTTCTGAGAAACTCTGCTTCTGATGCGTTGCTTCTTGGCTCAACAACTTCTGATATATCAATATCACAATCTGCAAAATTATCAAACTGCTTTGGTTTTTCAGAACCAAGCTTATCATCAAACCTGATATTGATTGATTCCTCTACAACCAATGTTTCAGTATTGTATACTCTGTAGCCTTTTGAGCGTTCAGAATATCCAAGAAGGAAACACTTTTGAGCTTTGGAATCAAACTTACCAAGATGATCTTTAGTGTTCAGAATAAAACATACACATCCAAAAGGATGGAAATATGAAATGTTGGGCTTTTTATTCTTCCACAATTCATAGGGAGTCTTATTTAGAATAGGTCTGATAGAGATTCTATTCTGAATATAGCATGCAGTGTTTATTGCTTCTGCCCAGAAATGCTTAGCCATATTGGTTTCATTGATCATGGTTCTGGCCATTTCTTGCAGAGTCCTATTCTTTCGTTCTACAACCCCATTTTGCTGTGGAGTTCTAGGACAAGAGAAATCATGGGCAATACCATTTTCTTTGAAGAATTCTTCAAAGGATCTGTTCTCAAATTCACCACCATGATCACTTCTAACCTTTATGATTTTACACTCTTTTTCAGATTGAATCTGAATGCAGAAATCAAAGAACACTGAATGAGTCTCATCCTTGTGTTTTAAGAATTTTACCCATGTCCAGCGACTATAATCATCTACGATGACTAATCCATATTTCTTTCCTCTGACAGATGCTGTTTTGACTGGGCCAAACAGATCAATGTGCAAGAGTTCTAATGGCCTTGAGGTAGAAACAACATTCTTAGACTTGAATGCAGGTTTGGAGAACTTGCCCTTCTGACATGCTTCACAAAGAGCATCTGATTTGAATTTCAGATTAGGGAGTCCTCTGACAAGATTCAGTTTGTTAATCTGAGAGATCTTTCTCAAACTAGCATGACCTAATCTTCTGTGCCAGACCCACTGCTCTTCAGAAACAGACATAAGACAAGTCACCTTCTGACTCATAAGATCTTGCAGATCTGTCTTATAAATGTTGTTCTTCCTCTTGCCTGTAAATAGGATTGAGCCATCCTTCTGATTTACAGCCTTGCAAGACTTTTGATTGAAGATTATATCATAACCATTGTCACTTAATTGACTGATAGATAAGAGGTTATGAGTTAATCCTTCTACAAGAAGTACATTAGAAATGGAAGGAGAGTTACCAGACTTTATAGTTCCAGAGCCAATTATCTTGCCCTTCTGATCTCCTCCGAATTTGACTTCTCCTCCTGACTTAAGCACCAGGTCTTGGAACATAGACCTTCTTCCTGTCATGTGTCGCGAGCATCCAGAGTCCAGGTACCATGACATGTTGTGCCTTGTCCTTTTTGCAGTCAAGGATATCTGCAATAGGAATAATCTTATCCTTAGGTACCCACATCTTTTTGGGTCCTTTCTTGTTAGATTTTCTCAAGTTCTGATTGAACTTGGGTTTGACATTATAAGCAATAGGAGGAACAGCATGATAATTTTTAATATGAGTTTCATGATATTTCCTAGGTTGTGTCACATGCTTCTTGGTGTGTGTTATGTGAAAACTTTGTGCATGTGAAGTGTGCCTAATATCATGAGAGTGGCCATACTTGAACTGATCATACAATGGCTTGTATGTAATTTTCATTTCATCAACAGGTTCAAGTTTGTATGGGGTTTCACCCTCAAAACCAATGCCAACTCTTTTGTTTCCAGACACAGCATATATCATAGAAGCTAGCTGACTTCTGCCAATACTTCTAGATAAGAACTTCCTGAAACTTAAATCATATTCTTTCAGAATATGGTTTAGACTAGGAGTGGATTTTTCTGAATCAGAGGGAGATCCAACATTATTGGATAATTTTAAAAGTTTTTCTTTTAATTCAGAATTCTCCAACTCAAGCTTCTTTGTTTCAAATTCAAATTGCTTTTTCAGCTTTTTGTATTTGAGACTAATCTGAGACTTGAGTTCCAGAAGTTCAGTTAGACCGGAAACTAACTCATCTCTAGTAAGTTCAGAAAATACCTCTTCAGAATCTGATTCTGATGTAGATTCTGATCCGTCATCTTCTGTCGCCATCAGCGCACAGTTGGCCTGCTCATCTTCTGAATCATCTTCTGACTCATCCCAGGTTGCCATAAGACCTTTCTTCTTATGAAACTTTTTTTTGGGACTTTCCTTCTGAAGATTTGGACATTCATTCTTGTAGTGTCCAGGCTCATTGCATTCATAGCACATGACCTTCTTCTTGTCAAATCTTCTTTCATCAGAAGATTCTCCACGTTCAAATTTTCTTGAACTTCTGAAGCCTCTGAACTTCCTTTGCTTGGTCTTCCAGAGTTGATTCAGCCTTCTGGAGATCAGGGACAGTTCATCTTCTTCTTCAGATTCTGATTCTTCAGGATCTTCTTCTTTGGCCTGAAAAGCGTTAGTGCATTTCTTGATATTTGATTTTAATGCAATAGACTTACCTTTCTTTTGAGGCTCATTTGCATCCAGCTCAATCTCATGGCTTCTCAAGGCACTGATCAGCTCTTCCAGAGAAACTTCATTCAGATTCTTCGCAATCTTGAATGCAGTCACCATCGGACCCCATCTTCTGGGTAAGCTTCTGATGATCTTCTTTACATGATCAGCCTTGGTGTATCCTTTGTCAAGAACTCTCAATCCAGCAGTCAGAGTTTGAAATCTCGAAAACATCTTTTCAATGTCTTCATCATCCTCCATCTTGAAGGCTTCATACTTCTGGATTAAGGCTAGAGCTTTAGTCTCCTTGACTTGAGCATTTCCTTCATGAGTCATTTTCAAGGACTCATATATGTCATAGGCCGTTTCCCTGTTAGATATCTTCTCATACTCGGCATGAGAGATAGCATTCAGCAAAACAGTTCTACATTTATGATGATTCCTGAAAAGCTTCTTTTGATCATCATTCATTTCTTGCCTTGACAGCTTCACGCCACTGGCATTTACTGGATGTTTGTAACCATCCATTAGAAGATCCCATAGATCACCATCTAGACCCAGAAAGTAACTTTCCAGTTTATCTTTCCAGTATTCAAAGTTTTCACCATCAAATACCGGCGGTCTAGTATAACCATTGTTACCGTTGTATTGCTCAGCAGAGCCAGATGTAGATGCAGGTGTAGGTGTAGACTTTTCACTTTCATCAACCATCTTTTACTGAAGCGTTTTTCTCTTCCTGAATCTTTTCTAAACACGGTTAAGTGCTTGCACCTTAGAACCGGCGCTCTGATGCCAATTGAAGGATAGAAAAACACTTAGAAAGGGGGGGATTGAATAAGTGTGACTTTAAATCTTGGACGATAAAAATAAATTGCACAATTATTTTTATCCTGGTTCGCTGTTAACGAAGCTACTCCAGTCCACCCCCGCAGAGATGATTTACCTCAACCTGAGGATTTAATCCATTAATCGCACGGATTACAATGGTTTTCCACTTAGTCCGCAACTAAGTCTTCCAGAGTCTTCTGATCACAACTTGATCACTCCAGGAACAACTCCTTAGATACCCTCTAAGACTTTTCTAGAGTCTACTGATCAACACGATCACTCTAGGCTTAGTTCACTCCTAAGACTTCCAAACTGCTCAGCCAACTGCTAAGACTTCCTAGAGTATACTGATCAACACGATCACTCTAGTTCCTTACAACTTAATGTAATTCTAAGAGTATTACAAATGCTTCTTAAAAGCGATAATCACAACTGTGATATTTCTCTTATCGTTTAAGCTTAATCTCACTAATATATTACAACAGCAATGTAGTGAGCTTTGATGAAGATGAAGATTCTGAGTTTTGATTTGAACAGCGTTTCAGCAAGTTAATTTGAATTGTATTGGTGCAGAATCGTTAACCTTGCTTCTCATCAGAACTTCATATTTATAGGCGTTGAGAAGATGACCGTTGAATGCATTTAATGCTTTGCGTGTTCCGTACAGCATCGCATTTAATGTTATACGCTTTTGTCAACTACCTCGAGCCTTGTTCACGCTGTGTCTACTGACGTAGCCTTTAGTAGCTTTAACGTTCCTTTTGTCAGTCAGCGTAGCTTGCCACCTGTACTTCCTTCTGATCTGATGTTTGTGAATATAACGTTTGAATATCATCAGAGTCAAACAGCTTGGTGCATAGCATCTTCTGATCTTCTGATCTTGAAGTGCTTCTGAGCGTGATACCATCTTCTGATCTTCAGTGCTTCTGATCTCATGTTCTTCTGATGCTTCCATAGACCCATGTTCTGATTCTGCTTCGACCATCTTCTGATGTCTTGCCAGACCATGTTCTGATGTTGCATGCTGAACCATTTGAGACACAACTTCTGAGCGCTGAATTATGCGTACTCTTTATATATTTCCTGAAAGGGAAATTGCATTGGATTAGAGTACCATATTATCTTAAGCAAAATTCATATTATTGTTATCATCAAAACTAAGATAATTGATAAGAACAAATCTTGTTCTAACAATCTCCCCCTTTTTGATGATGACAAAAACATATATAAATGATATGAATTTGCGATCAGAAAGAGTAGACGGCAAAAGACAAATTACACAGCTATAGCATAAGCATATGAATATGTCTCCCCCTGAGATTAACAATCTCCCCCTGAGATAAATAATCTCCCCCTGAAATAAATACTCGAAGATATTTGATAAAAGACTTCCCTGATTATTTCGGTAGAGACGATCATATAAGCTTCTGCCTTCAGAGAATTCATAGCTTCTGACTTCTGCTTCCATTGGACAGCTTCAGAACTTGAATTTCTTTAGATCCTTAGAACACTCACAGCTTCTGATTCCTGCTTCCATCGTGGACAGCTTCAGAACTTGAATTTCTTTGATCTTCAGAACATTCACAGCTTCTGACTTCTGCTTCCATTCAGGACAGCTTCAGAACTTGAGTTTTCTGGATCCTTTAGAACATTCACATCTTCTGATTTCTGCTTCCCTCGGATAGCTTCAGAACTTTGAATGTCTACCAACATCACTTCATGCTAGATTTGTATCAGAACATTGTTGAATGTACCAGAGCATCATCAGAGCATCTCTACATCCTGAAATGTTACAGAACAAAAACTAAACGACAAAAGTCAGCATGAACGAGTTAGAACATAAAATGTATGTTTGAACACATTATATGTATCAGAGCCATATAGGCTGAAATAATGTATCAGAGCAAATAATGTATCAGAGCCATAACATTATATGTATCAAAGCAAATAGAATTTTGTCAGAAAAGGATAGACAATGATATTCAAATTCTATTATCAGTGCTTCTGATTCATTCTTCTTTCTTGCTTCTGATCTCTGAGGCTTGATAGCACTCAGCTTGCTTCAGTTTCCAAGAGCTTATTCCTTTTACAGAATAACGCTTCTTATGGTTTTGCTTCTAGTGTTTGCTTTGAAGATTCACTTCAGTTCTCTGTACCTGCAAAACACTTAAACCATATAGAACTTGCAGTTCTTGTTAGTGAATGTGTGGGAGCCTTTACCCAGCAACTGATAGATTTAATCAAATCATTTATCATTTATCTTCTCCCCCTTTTTGTCATAACATCAAAAAGAATATTTAAAAAGATTCAGATGTATAAAACGACAAAAGAAACACAGGAATGTAAAAACAAAGAAACTTTTTCATTGATAATCAACAGAGGATTACAAGAGGTTCCTATGTTTAACAAGCAGAAGCAACAAGGAAAAGAAAACTACAAAGTAGAATTTCCAAAGAGGAAATGACTACAAAAATTAAAAATTACAACATTCGGTCAAGAAACTCAACATAGAAGTTGAGTATATCTTCCCACAACTCAAGAAAGTCTTCTGTCTTTGGATGAAAGTTGATAACAACATCAAAGAAGAGTCTGACTTGAGCGGTATTAGAAGAGCCATCCCGAGATGCACAGAGATCTGTCGCCTTTGAGTCATGGAGCTTCAACAGACTTAGGGTGAACGCTAGGTTTTGAGAGAAGAAGTGAAAAACGAGAGAGAGAGAGAGAAAGAAAACTTTAAGAGGAAAACAAAGAGATAGGAAACCAAAAAACCATTTTGAAGAGTATTTAAAAGAAAATAAAGTGAAACGAATGAAGACTAGCATTTAATGTTATGTGACGTGAGGAGAGATAATAAAGACAAATGAGGTGACTAGCACAGTTACCTATGGTCGGCGTCCCTTCAACTGCACGCGCGTTTATCCATGAATAGTAACGATAGGTTTACCATCCCGAGATAAAACGTAACAGCTGTTTTGCTTTAAAAGAGGTTCTGAATCAACTTAGACAATGAAACGTTAGTAATAACCGAATCATAATTTCTAAAAGATTTCAATCAGAACTTCTGACAAAAAAAATGTTCCACATTCATTTCAGAAGATACTCATACATGAGAACTTCTCATCTTCTCATTCTGGGCATAAATCCATACTGATGTTCTTCAGAATGAACTTAAACCTATCTTCAGCCAGGGGTTTTGTAAAGATATCAGCCCATTGATGGTCTGTATCAACAAAGTTTAAAGATATAACACCCTTCTGAACATAGTCCCTTATGAAATGATGTTTAATCTCAATATGTTTAGCTTTTGAATGAAGAATAGGATTCTTAGATAAACATATAGCAGAAGTATTATCACAGAATATAGGAATGTTACTCTCAAATATCTGATAATCTTCTAACTGACTTTTCATCCAGAGCATCTGTGTACTACAACCAGCAGCAGCGACATATTCTGCTTCTGTTGTTGATAGAGCAATAGTTGCTTGCTTCTTGCTGTACCAGGAGATCAAATGACTTCCAAGAAATTGGCAACTTCCTGAAGTACTTTTTCTTTCAATTCTGTCTCCAGCATAATCAGCATCGCAGAATCCTACTAAGTTGTATTCTTTAGATTTTCTGTAAACTAAGCCAACATTAGTAGTACCTTTCAGATACTTTAGAATTCTCTTAACAGCAGTTAAATGAGATTCTCTAGGATCTGATTGGAATCTAGCACACAAACAAACACTGAACAGAATGTCAGGTCTAGAAGCAGTCAGATATAGAAGAGATCCAATCATACCTCTGTATAACTTCTGATCTACCTTCTTACTTACCTCATCCTTACCTAGGATGCATGTTGGATGCATAGGAGTTTTGGCTTCTTTGCAGTCCAGAAGATTAAACTTCTTCAGAAGTTCCTTCACATACTTGGTTTGGTGAACATATGTTCCTTCTGATGTTTGATTTATTTGTATTCCAAGGAAGTACTTGAGTTCTCCCATCATGCTCATTTCAAACTCAGCCTGCATAGACTTAGCAAACTCCTTTCCAAGTGTAGCATTAGATGTTCCAAAAATAATATCATCCACATATATTTGACAAATTAAAATATCCCTTTTAAAGGTTTTACAAAAGAGAGTAGTGTCCACTTTTCCTCTAGTGAAACCATTATCTAGAAGGAAAGAACTTAAGCGTTCATACCAAGCTCTGGGAGCCTGTTTCAATCCATACAATGATTTCTTAAGTTTAAAAACATGATTAGGAGACATAGAGTCTTCAAAACCAGGAGGTTGATGGACATAAACTTCTTCATCTATATAACCATTTAAGAAGGCACTCTTAACATCCATCTGATATAGAGTGATGTTATGTTGAGTGGCAAAAGAAATTAATAGACGAATAGACTCTAACCTGGCCACTGGTGCAAAGGTTTCTGTATAGTCAATCCCTTCTTGCTGACTGTAACCCTGAGCCACCAGTCTGGCTTTGTTCCTTACCACTTCACCTTTCTCACTGAGCTTGTTTCTGAAGACCCATTTTGTACCAATTATATTGAATCCATCTGGTCTAGGAACAAGATCCCAAACATCATTCCTTGTAAACTGATTTAGTTCTTCTTGCATAGCAATTATCCAGTCTGGATCTTCTAGAGCATGATCAACAGAAGTTGGCTCGATCAAAGATACAAGACCTAATTGACAGTCTGCATTGTTCCTAAGGAATGCTCTTGTTCTGATTGGATCATCCTTCTTTCCAAGAATGACGTCTTCCGAATGACCAGAGATGAGTCTGGATGATCTTCTGACAGATGGTTCTTCAGATATGCTTAGATCCTCCAGAGAAGCTGATACTTGATCTTCAGATTCTTTGCTTCTGAGAAACTCTGCTTCTGATGCGTTGCTTCTTGGCTCAACAACTTCTGATATATCAATATCACAATCTGCAAAATTATCAAACTGCTTTGGTTTTTCAGAACCAAGCTTATCATCAAACCTGATATTGATTGATTCCTCTACAACCAATGTTTCAGTATTGTATACTCTGTAGCCTTTTGAGCGTTCAGAATATCCAAGAAGGAAACACTTTTGAGCTTTGGAATCAAACTTACCAAGATGATCTTTAGTGTTCAGAATAAAACATACACATCCAAAAGGATGGAAATATGAAATGTTGGGCTTTTTATTCTTCCACAATTCATAGGGAGTCTTATTTAGAATAGGTCTGATAGAGATTCTATTCTGAATATAGCATGCAGTGTTTATTGCTTCTGCCCAGAAATGCTTAGCCATATTGGTTTCATTGATCATGGTTCTGGCCATTTCTTGCAGAGTCCTATTCTTTCGTTCTACAACCCCATTTTGCTGTGGAGTTCTAGGACAAGAGAAATCATGGGCAATACCATTTTCTTTGAAGAATTCTTCAAAGGATCTGTTCTCAAATTCACCACCATGATCACTTCTAACCTTTATGATTTTACACTCTTTTTCAGATTGAATCTGAATGCAGAAATCAAAGAACACTGAATGAGTCTCATCCTTGTGTTTTAAGAATTTTACCCATGTCCAACGACTATAATCATCTACGATGACTAATCCATATTTCTTTCCTCTGACAGATGCTGTTTTGACTGGGCCAAACAGATCAATGTGCAAGAGTTCTAATGGCCTTGAGGTAGAAACAACATTCTTAGACTTGAATGCAGGTTTGGAGAACTTGCCCTTCTGACATGCTTCACAAAGAGCATCTGATTTGAATTTCAGATTAGGGAGTCCTCTGACAAGATTCAGTTTGTTAATCTGAGAGATCTTTCTCAAACTAGCATGACCTAATCTTCTGTGCCAGACCCACTGCTCTTCAGAAACAGACATAAGACAAGTCACCTTCTGACTCATAAGATCTTGCAGATCTGTCTTATAAATGTTGTTCTTCCTCTTGCCTGTAAATAGGATTGAGCCATCCTTCTGATTTACAGCCTTGCAAGACTTTTGATTGAAGATTATATCATAACCATTGTCACTTAATTGACTGATAGATAAGAGGTTATGAGTTAATCCTTCTACAAGAAGTACATTAGAAATGGAAGGAGAGTTACCAGACTTTATAGTTCCAGAGCCAATTATCTTGCCCTTCTGATCTCCTCCGAATTTGACTTCTCCTCCTGACTTAAGCACCAGGTCTTGGAACATAGACCTTCTTCCTGTCATGTGTCGCGAGCATCCAGAGTCCAGGTACCATGACATGTTGTGCCTTGTCCTTTTTGCAGTCAAGGATATCTGCAATAGGAATAATCTTATCCTTAGGTACCCACATCTTTTTGGGTCCTTTCTTGTTAGATTTTCTCAAGTTCTGATTGAACTTGGGTTTGACATTATAAGCAATAGGAGGAACAGCATGATAATTTTTAATATGAGTTTCATGATATTTCCTAGGTTGTGTCACATGCTTCTTGGTGTGTGTTATGTGAAAACTTTGTGCATGTGAAGTGTGCCTAATATCATGAGAGTGGCCATACTTGAACTGATCATACAATGGCTTGTATGTAATTTTCATTTCATCAACAGGTTCAAGTTTGTATGGGGTTTCACCCTCAAAACCAATGCCAACTCTTTTGTTTCCAGACACAGCATATATCATAGAAGCTAGCTGACTTCTGCCAATACTTCTAGATAAGAACTTCCTGAAACTTAAATCATATTCTTTCAGAATATGGTTTAGACTAGGAGTGGATTTTTCTGAATCAGAGGGAGATCCAACATTATTGGATAATTTTAAAAGTTTTTCTTTTAATTCAGAATTCTCCAACTCAAGCTTCTTTGTTTCAAATTCAAATTGCTTTTTCAGCTTTTTGTATTTGAGACTAATCTGAGACTTGAGTTCCAGAAGTTCAGTTAGACCGGAAACTAACTCATCTCTAGTAAGTTCAGAAAATACCTCTTCAGAATCTGATTCTGATGTAGATTCTGATCCGTCATCTTCTGTCGCCATCAGCGCACAGTTGGCCTGCTCATCTTCTGAATCATCTTCTGACTCATCCCAGGTTGCCATAAGACCTTTCTTCTTATGAAACTTTTTCTTGGGACTTTCCTTCTGAAGATTTGGACATTCATTCTTGTAGTGTCCAGGCTCATTGCATTCATAGCACATGACCTTCTTCTTGTCAAATCTTCTTTCATCAGAAGATTCTCCACGTTCAAATTTTCTTGAACTTCTGAAGCCTCTGAACTTCCTTTGCTTGGTCTTCCAGAGTTGATTCAGCCTTCTGGAGATCAGGGACAGTTCATCTTCTTCTTCAGATTCTGATTCTTCAGGATCTTCTTCTTTGGCCTGAAAAGCGTTAGTGCATTTCTTGATATTTGATTTTAATGCAATAGACTTACCTTTCTTTTGAGGCTCATTTGCATCCAGCTCAATCTCATGGCTTCTCAAGGCACTGATCAGCTCTTCCAGAGAAACTTCATTCAGATTCTTCGCAATCTTGAATGCAGTCACCATCGGACCCCATCTTCTGGGTAAGCTTCTGATGATCTTCTTTACATGATCAGCCTTGGTGTATCCTTTGTCAAGAACTCTCAATCCAGCAGTCAGAGTTTGAAATCTCGAAAACATCTTTTCAATGTCTTCATCATCCTCCATCTTGAAGGCTTCATACTTCTGGATTAAGGCTAGAGCTTTAGTCTCCTTGACTTGAGCATTTCCTTCATGAGTCATTTTCAAGGACTCATATATGTCATAGGCCGTTTCCCTGTTAGATATCTTCTCATACTCAGCATGAGAGATAGCATTCAGCAAAACAGTTCTACATTTATGATGATTCCTGAAAAGCTTCTTTTGATCATCATTTATTTCTTGCCTTGACAGCTTCACGCCACTGGCATTTACTGGATGTTTGTAACCATCCATTAGAAGATCCCATAGATCACCATCTAGACCCAGAAAGTAACTTTCCAGTTTATCTTTCCAGTATTCAAAGTTTTCACCATCAAATACCGGCGGTCTAGTATAACCATTGTTACCGTTGTATTGCTCAGCAGAGCCAGATGTAGATGCAGGTGTAGGTGTAGACTTTTCACTTTCATCAACCATCTTTTACTGAAGCGTTTTTCTCTTCCTGAATCTTTTCTAAACACGGTTAAGTGCTTGCACCTTAGAACCGGCGCTCTGATGCCAATTGAAGGATAGAAAAACACTTAGAAAGGGGGGGATTGAATAAGTGTGACTTTAAATCTTGGACGATAAAAATAAATTGCACAATTATTTTTATCCTGGTTCGCTGTTAACGAAGCTACTCCAGTCCACCCCCGCAGAGATGATTTACCTCAACCTGAGGATTTAATCCACTAATCGCACGGATTACAATGGTTTTCCACTTAGTCCGCAACTAAGTCTTCCAGAGTCTTCTGATCACAACTTGATCACTCCAGGAACAACTGCTTAGATACCCTCTAAGACTTTTCTAGAGTCTACTGATCAACACGATCACTCTAGGCTTAGTTCACTCCTAAGACTTCCAAACTGCTCAGCCAACTGCTAAGACTTCCTAGAGTATACTGATCAACACGATCACTCTAGTTCCTTACAACTTAATGTAATTCTAAGAGTATTACAAATGCTTCTTAAAAGCGATAATCACAATTGTGATATTTCTCTTATCGTTTAAGCTTAATCTCACTAATATATTACAACAGCAATGTAGTGAGCTTTGATGAAGATGAAGATTCTGAGTTTTGATTTGAACAGCGTTTCAGCAAGTTAATTTGAATTGTATTGGTGCAGAATCGTTAACCTTGCTTCTCATCAGAACTTCATATTTATAGGCGTTGAGAAGATGACCGTTGAATGCATTTAATGCTTTGCGTGTTCCGTACAGCATCACATTTAATGTTATACGCTTTTGTCAACTACCTCGAGCCTTGTTCACGCTGTGTCTACTGACGTAGCCTTTAGTAGCTTTAACGTTCCTTTTGTCAGTCAGCGTAGCTTGCCACCTGTACTTCCTTCTGATCTGATGTTTGTGAATATAACGTTTGAATATCATCAGAGTCAAACAGCTTGGTGCATAGCATCTTCTGATCTTCTGATCTTGAAGTGCTTCTGAGCGTGATACCATCTTCTGATCTTCAGTGCTTCTGATCTCATGTTCTTCTGATGCTTCCATAGACCCATGTTCTGATTCTGCTTCGACCATCTTCTGATGTCTTGCCAGACCATGTTCTGATGTTGCATGCTGAACCATTTGAGACACAACTTCTGAGCGCTGAATTATGCGTACTCTTTATATATTTCCTGAAAGGGAAATTGCATTGGATTAGAGTACCATATTATCTTAAGCAAAATTCATATTATTGTTATCATCAAAACTAAGATAATTGATAAGAACAAATATTGTTCTAACATTGCCAAATTTATGCAAAGCAGCTCTTAAATACCCACGACGCCTCTAGGATAAAACAGCTCGTTTTAAGAAATACGATTCACACTTGCACGGGTGATGAATCGGTCCAATTGATACACCTTCAAAGATGGTTTAGGAACCAGTCGTAGTATCTGGAATAAATCCATTCGAAAATAGAAAGTAATATTTATAAGATGAAGCAGAATAAGGGAGAGAGGAGAGAATTCGATTGTGAATTCTGGAGTGCCGAAAAAATGAATGAAGGCAATATATTTATAGGTAAAGAAAGATCCAACTTAGTGGACCGAATCGTGGGCAAAAATTTAGTGGGAGAGTGGAACCGACCCAGTCAAGGTAGACGTTATGCACTTGGTCAGCAAGTCACAGATGACTCTTGAGGACAAGAAAACCTAGTCAAAATTTAGGTTAAGACTTGGTCTTAGGACACGTCACTAATTCGTAATTAATTAATATTAAATATTAATTAATTTCCTACTATTTAAATAATAGTATTTAATTTTTCACCGAATTAATTAATTAATGAAAATTAATTTCCACTAATTCGGGTCCCAAAAAATTAATTTCCACTAATTCGGGTCCCAAAAAATTAATTTCCATTAGTTTCCTGTGATAAGAAGCACAAAAAGCAACGACAATTTGTTGGGACCCTAATTAATTTCCACTAATTCGAGTCCAATTGAAATGTTGTGGTGGCATTCTACAATTGGCTAGAGCTTCATTTTTGTCTTATCTAACTTAAAAATATGGAGTCCAATTGATATCATGTAGTAATGTCATGTCACGTTCACTTAATAAAAAAAACCTTGGTTTATAAAAATGTTCACATGGCTTTGTAAATAAAATAGATAAATAAGTAACATTGATTCTGGGCCACGAGTACAATTATATTGGGTTTAGCACTTTCTTTCTGCAGCCTCCAGTATAGGTCCATGTGCCAGTCAATGTGGTTATTAGCTCATGTTTTAATTACTAATACACCCCCTGTTAATGTTATTCCTTTTTGCTTAAAAATTGTTTCTCTCTTCATTTTTGTCTAAAAAATCATTTTCTTTTGAAATAAAAAATGTGCAAAAATATTTTCTAATTACTTTAGGGTGTTTAGATAATTGTGATATTTTTTCTAGAACTTTAGAGATTGTTTTAGTATTTTAATTGAGCCTTTTTCTCAAGTATGTTCGCAATTGTTTCGGTTTGGATACCTTGTACGATTGAATTTTGATTGAGCAATTGTTTCAGAAAATTTGCACTTCAAAAGAAGAAAGTGGTACATAT
The DNA here is from genome assembly GCF_029867415.1 of Vicia villosa. Classification (NCBI taxonomy): domain Eukaryota; kingdom Viridiplantae; phylum Streptophyta; class Magnoliopsida; order Fabales; family Fabaceae; genus Vicia; species Vicia villosa. Next base: position 211,129 of record NW_026705667.1, on the reverse strand, counting down.
CTCTTGAATATCTCCAAACAGGTATTGATTTAGAGAGTCAACAGTTGAGCGATAATTGAAATGCCAAACAGGAATTGGCCGGAGTACTAAAAAGGAATTGTTTTTTTGAGAAATGCCACCTAGTCGTGGGCTTACATGGTCAAACAAGTATTAACTGTAGGAATTCCAAGCAAAAGAGGGATTTCGAGAAACGGTCACCACATGAAGGTGTATTTGAAAAGGATGTCCACATGACAGGACTTGGTTGAGGAATACCAAAAACCATTGGATCTGAAGGGGTATGCCAATAAACACTGGGTTTGAAAGAGAAAGACTAACAAACACTAGATCTAACCATGGGATGCCCATAATCACGGGACTTGAAAGAGATGCCAATAATCATTGGGCTTGACTGAAGAAGACTGGTATCAACTAGACTCAACTTAAGGATGCCAGTGAACGCTAGGCTTTCAAGGAAGTACAGATGCTCGTGAAGCAAAAGAACTACATAAATCCCACAGGCCAAAAGACGGGGTGTAATTCTTCAAGAGTGGAAATTATCTAAACCGCCACACACAAAGTATGGATATTCCAATAATTGAGAAAAAGAGATGTTGTACTCCCACTCTCATTCCAAACAGCGAATGTCATACCCCAGACTGCTTTCGAGATGATCGACTGACCCCACAGACCAACACAAGTCTTTTCAGCATGCTTTGACCTCACTCACACGCTTTCTGGGAAACTTCCTAGAAGGTCACCCATCCCAGAATTGCTCCAAGTCAAGCACGCTTAACTATGGAGTTCTTATGGGACAGGCTACCGAAAAGAAGATGCATCTTGTTTGTATAGGTAGTACCCATCAATCCTTATAAGCTTTCCTTCAACCATGCAGTCCCATACCTGCACGGCCTTAGGATTCCTCTCATTCCGATCTGGCGACCACCCCTGCCCTCTTCGGCCTCAGTTGTTACATGCGGTGCAACCACTGATCGCCTTCTTCGGCCTCAGTTGTTACAACGAACACGGGTAAATTACCAAGGAATCATCGAGACTCAACTGAGGAGAAAAAATACCACCAAAATGTACTGGGGAAAGCATAACTCGGTGTTTAATAAGGAGGATATATCAATGATTCATACTTTTGAAACAGGTTTAACTGGCTTATGCTTCGATGCATGATTAAGAGTTTTTTTAGCGCAATGCTCCCTATGGATGGGAATGCTACGTGTTTTGGAGGGTGTAATGCAAATGCAAATGATTACTATATGCGAGGTGCCAACACAGAGTTGGATATCTGTAAGAACCCTCAAGATGGAGTTCAGACTTCTGCTGGTGGATACTTTACCTGCGGAACACACACTTCATATGATTTGTCAATCACCCTTGTTTGCAACCTCTTAATCAAATTAAACTCTACAGATAGATGCCAATGAGAATTGGACTTTAGGCCTTTGACCAGCTGAAGATGACGATCCTGACTTCCCGACAGTCTTAAAATTCACCAAGTGGTTTAGCTCGCGCCTGACCTTAACCTGATCCAAAGAGAAAATGCCATTGCATACTGTTTTGCCCCAGCTATGAACCTTAGAACAATGCCCCTGACTAACCAGTTTTGGAGGTAGTTTCGACTACGCTTGGGTGAATGCCACTGATTACTTGTAACTTTTTGAGAGATTCTCCGGATCTCGACCTGATTGCCCCAGATTGACTTAAAACTTACTCTACAGAGTATTGGAAAGCTTCTTTGCCCCTTATGGTGATCATACTTTGAGATATTGTTTCCCCGACTCAACAGAGTTCTGAAAATAACTTGTCCTTTGGGAGGATTAAACTTTGCATCCGAAGTTCATGATGGAAACTTTCTTGATGTCAAGAACTTTTTCATATGCAAAGAATGTTTGTTATGAGAAATATAATTCTAATGCAAAGTTCATGTTTGTCTTGAAGTTTAAAGAAACTTTTTGAGAAGATGTTGTAACACCAATTTTTTGTATGAAAGATAGTGTGATACCAACTCAACAGCTTAACAAGTCTCCTAGGAGATAGTTTACCGTATTCTCATTCATAGTATGCTTTTGAATTAACCCTGCTTCAATTAGGACTTTTCAAGGTTGTAACATGGTCAGGTTCGCGGTCTTAGAAAAAAGAATTTTTAGGCTCAAAACGTTTTGGTGCCCACCCCCTTCATTTTGTTCTCCAATCCTAAGTTTAGTTAACTTGACACGAGCATTCATCTCTTCAAAAGGAATTTGGAATGGTTGAGGAGCCAACCGAGGTTTTCTTTGGATACGTTAGTCACTTACTTTCTTATTATAATTTACCATGACACAACTTCATTCGTGCTTTAATTTCATCACCATTTTCTATTTTTTCTTTTCTTTTACTTTTTTTTCTTTTCTTTTTCTTTTTCTCTTTTTGTTTTTGTTTTGTCTTTTTTGTTTTCTTTTGTTTTTTTTTGAACAAGTCATGTGATCTTGCATTGTCTCTGATTTGTTGGAAGTGATTGTGACTGCCTCACTCCATGATTGATGAAGAATTACCATTATGGCATTGTCATCTTTTGACCTCCTGATAGGTGAAGGTTAACCATTGTGGTTTTGACTTTTCCTCAACCCTTTGAAGGATAACCATTGTTGTATCCTTAGATGCGCACTCTTGATGAGTTTTGAACGTTCGATCAGATTATATGAAATCTACCCTGCCCCTGGGTTAAAAATGAGGGTTTTTTTTCTGAACAGATAAGAAACTCCTACTTCGAGGCTCAAAGGGGTTAACGAGGGTCTATCCCCTTATATCTCTAGTGTTTGGGGATTCGAAACAATGCATGTACATCATCAACAAGGTATTATTCAAAAGCATACCGTTCGAGCTTAGGTATTACATGTTCATCATCCTCCCTACGGAGTTATCATGTTTTGTTTAACAAGAGTTAGGTACCACAAGCAAAGAAAGACATATTTTATGAGTGAAAACGAATGGATTTTTTCAAGACAAATATATCCAATGCATTATGATTATTGTTCAAAAATAAACAAGTTTTGAATACAATGGTACTGAACAAAACAAGAAAGATTACTCATGAAAATGCATGATGATTTAGGAAATGCCAATGTTGAGGAGTTTCTCTCCGTATGGACTTATTGCTTCCGAAGATCCGCTGAGTCAAAGGAGAATTTCAAATTTGGCCTTCCGGTGCGAAAGTAATAGCCTTGGTGTCAATCAGGTCTTGAACCTCATCTCTGAGTGGCTGACAATCTTCAATCGAATGACCAGGTGCCCCAGAGTGGAAAACACACCAAGCGTTAGTATCTGTTCCTACAGAACACTTTGGATTACTTCTCGGAAGAAGATTTCGGTGAGGTCAAATGTGATTTGTAAGTGTTCCGCTTTAGGGATTTGAACAATGCAAATGGTGCAAGATAATGATAGAATGCACCTTGCTTATCCGTCGGCCGGGAGCCCTAAATAAAGCTGCTGGAGCAGTAATCACCATCATAAATGGAAGAACCTAGTATGGTCATTGAACTCAGGAGAGCTATCTGTGGTGAGGAAGACCCAAAGCACAAACCTTAACCAACTGAAATTCCGACGAGCAAGGAAGCAATGGGACACAAGGCATTGGGATTACATCGACTTATTCCTCATATTCTTTCTATCTTTCTTGACAAGCAATGTCTACTGAAAAGGAAACTCCAAGAGGAGGTAACCAAGGATATGAAGCAGAACCTTGAGAATAAGAGGTGTACCCATGTAGAACACCTTTGATTACCGCCTGGCAGAAGATTCCAACGAAGTTACCCAAGAATTTATAATGCTTAAGGGATTTGAGCAATGCAAATGTTTCAAGCTCAAGAAAGAGTACGTCTTTCTTATCCCTCGGTTGGGAGCCCCAAACATCGAATATGTACGAGAGGTAATCACCACTTTGGCTCGCATGTCCAAACCTTATGGAGTGAGTATAAATGACCCTTTCTGATCTCAACATCAGGCACTAGGCACAAACCAACAACGTCCAAATCAACAAAGTCATGACCTTCTATGGCTTTCAGCCTTTATTCCAGTGGGTGGAACTCTTTGTCAGTTTCATTAATCGGGAACCTGAAGGCTTCAAGTTCTCGAATTGTTCTCATGATGTGAAGTCTCCTTGACATAAATTGGAACCTCAATAGTATTTCAGACATTCTGATTTCAAAGACCTTCTCCTGGGGTGAAATTACCATCTGTACATGGCCTCTGAAGAACCTATCTCAAATCTTCTTGTCTAAGAGAAATGGCTCGAATAACCTCCATACACAAACCCATGTTGGTCCCCATTTCTGTTCTCATCTCATTCAAGTTCTCACGGAGTTGTTCCATGCCTAACTCTTGATTGTTGCTCAGTATCGGGAAGTCAGAATTAAATTTCTGAAGAGAAGACCAAGTGTAGAGAAGGCCAACTCAGAATAAGAACTCCATCTCTGATTACCTGTCATGAATGCATGTATGAATGAATGGATGCAATGTTATGTTCGGTCATTTCCAAGGAATCTTCAAGATTTGATTGTTTATTTAAGCAAGTAAAGATAGGAACGATGAAACACTGATGGGATTCCTTGGAAATTGACTGAACATGTGTATTATGATACGACCATGCTATGATGCTATGATGTACACATATATGGGAACAAGGTTCCACTGAATCTGAATAATGTCGTGCTGATTCTGAGACCAAACTGATTCTGAGACCAAACTGAACATTCTACACAAACTGTCATAATAACGGCACAAGTTCAAAAGTTCGGCGCTGATCATAAAAAGCAATTCGGGTAGGTCGGAGCCAAGGTTTCTTGTCCCATCCCAAAACTCACAGGTGTGAATCCTAGACACAAACAAGATTTCCCTAATGGTCACCAGGAATTTCGAACAAACAATTAGAGCGCCTGCCTAATGCAATAAGCATGCAGGACAGTGATCCCCTCACTGATTTCTCTCCTGGTTGTGGTATGTTATGCCAACCCTATGTGCCAAGCTCCACGAGAGCCAACATAACTATCCACGCTAATCTAAGTGTATACTTGGTCTGGGTAGTGGACCTTTTACCAAATGGAATAACCCGCCCGCCAAATAGAAAAAACCAGCCAGCACAACACAAAAGATATCCAGCATATGGAAAGCGGTAAACACATAGATGCAAATGCATGCAAACAATATATACATGATGATAGCAGTAAACACACAAACACCCGCAACAAAGAAAGCAAGCAAGAACTAGGAATTACACTCGGGTTGGACCAACCAAAGATCAATTTGTCCCCAGTGAAATCGCCAACTGAAGCAACTAGAAAACTCATCAGAAAAACATAATGAAGTCGCCATCGAACATATATTTATCCTACGCGAATAATTGGAAAATATCAAAGACAACCAAACAAGAGCACAGGTCTTAGAGAACAGGTAAGGGTGTCAGTTACGCAAGGAGAAGGTATTAGCACCTCTCACGTCTGTGGTACTCCACAGGGTTCATTCTTGCTAGTTTCTAATCTAAGGGTGTGTATGTATCATGTGATGTGCTAAGGGAAACATGCAATGGAAAATAACAGGAAGAAAGAAAGAAAGTCGAACAAAATAAGAAAAGAAAAGTCTGCTCGCCAGGGCGTGTGTACCCGGGGCCTACGTACCTCCCATGTGCAATGAAGAATTCAGAGCATCGTAGTTCGCCTCAAAAGTTTCTATTTCTATCTCGATTCGCGTCTCTTAAAGAAATAGAACCGAACACCTAAGGGAGCATGCAACGAACAAGCAACGTCATAAAGATCCTAGCAAATATCAAGTAAGCATGTGAACAGGCATCACAGATAGGCATGTCAACAAGCATCATAGATAAGCAACTAAGCATGGTGAACCTAGAGCAATCATGTGAACAAACATCACATATAAGAATAACCAAACAGACATCGCATACAAACATGTAACAGGCATACATGAATGTGGGTGTGTGAACATGCATCACAATGTGAACAGACACCACAAATAAGAACGAACAAGCATCACAAACAACATGTAACACACATACATGAGTAGGTGTGTGAACATGCATCACAAATATCATACGAACAGGCATTGCAGAGAAAAAGGCATACACATAACAGGCATACATGCATGGCAAACATATAACAGGCATACATGTCAAATATGTGAACATGCATCACATATATCATACGAACAAGCATCGCAGATAAAAAGGCATACACGTAACAAGCATACATGTATAGCAAACATGTAGCAAACTTACATGTCAAATATGTGAACAAGCATCACAGATATCATACAAACAGACATCGCAGATAAAAAGCATACACGTGATAGGCATACATGTATAGAAAACATGTAACAAGCATACATGTCAAATATGTGAACAAGCATCACAAATAGCATACGAACAGGCATCGCAGATAAAAGACATACACGTAACAGGCATAAATGCATGGCAAACATGTAACAATCATACGTTTCAAATATGTGAACAGGCATCATAAATATCATACGAAGAGGCATCCCATATAAAAGACATACATGTAACAGGCATACGTGCATGACAAACATGTAACAAGCATACATGTGAATGTGTGTGAACATGCATCACAAGTATCATACGAACAAGCATCGCAGATAAAAGGGCATACACGTAACAGGCATACATGTATAGAAAACATTTAACAAGCATACATGTCAAATATGTGAACAGGCATCATAGATATCATTCGAGTAGGCATCGCAAATAAAAGACATACACGTAACAGGCATACATGCATGGCAAACATGTAACAGGCATACATGTCAAATATGTGAACAAGCATCAAAAGAATATCATACGAACAAACATCGGTGATAAGTGTAATTTGTAGTGTTTTGTATATATATAGTTTTGTGGCACTTGTCGTGCTTTTGTGTAAATTCTGTTGAATAATCTCCCATTTACTGCGTAAATACGTTTAGTTTATTTATACTCGTGTTATGATTCATTTTTGTATCTTTTGATATTTTTCTATTCATTTTGTAGGTAGTGATGCGTATTTGGAGCATGAGCAATAAAGTGTCGAAGACACGGCTTCAAACGCGCGCTTTAGAGCAACGGAACCAACTAATCAACGAATAATATTCACAATAAAATAATAAAAATCATCAATTTGGTTGATATTTTGTCATTGGTAGATAGGGAATTGAACAATATTTTCAACGCTTCAAACCGGGCGTAAATCGGAGTTACGGTTCTCAAGTTATGGCCAAAACAGTGATGTTGCTACTGGTGTCACTCGCCCGACGAATGAAAGGCTCGCCCGGGGAATCTTGCAGGACAGAAATACGCTTTAAGAGTCAAAAACACATTTCTTAGGTTATGATTTGGGTTTTTTTGCTCCCACTCCATCACCAAACATTTTTTAGGTAGATTAGCTTAGAAAACAACTATGGAGATTGTATTTGGATGATCGGAGGTGGATTGATCATCAATCGGAGCGGACAAACTGAGAAATTTTCGGTTCATTTCTCTGCTTCTTTAGGTATTTCTCTTTGGTTGGGTTTTGTATATGATTTTACTTTGAACTCATGTATATTTGTTGATCATGGTGTTTTATAAAGTTTGCTTTACAAATCATTATTGATGTCTTCCTTAATTTTTTTGCTTTATGTTTGGATTTGGGTTGTTATAGACATATACCTCACAAATCTTGATTAGGGATGAATATCTATTAGTTCTAGACTCTAGAGATAGTTTTTGGAGCTAATATTCACCGTGGGTATCGAAGCTTAATGCCTCTGTGTTGTTTGTATTGGTTGAGAGATCGTCGACGCGAGCAATACGGTTGTCTGCTGTGTTGTTGAGGTGGCTGAGAGATCGTCACTGAGATGATATAGTAGTTCTCTCTACTTTTGGTTAAAAATTACTTAGGGTGTGAGCGATGCTTGATGATATTGATGAGTATTGTAGGTTGAGTATAACTGATTGATAAGTTTAAGTTTGTGAGAAGTAGATTATATGCAATGCCTAATAAGTCTCTTCTTTCAAAAAAAAAAATTCTTATTGTGTTGATATTTACTTTTCTGTTTTTATTCGTTAAACAATTAAATGCAAACACATAACTTTGGAAATTGTTGAATGGCAGTTCGATAGCACAAATCCCTGTGGAGACGATAATTTCTCTGATAAATATTTCCAAAACTTTTGTTGCTTGCCGCTTTAACAAAAAGGCGCCATTTTTGGGGATTGGTGTTTTATTGAACTTGCATCGCAATAGTTTCTTTGGTTTTATGTTTTGTATATATCTCACATATTGTATATTCCCACTTGTTTATATTGATACTTGTGTATGTTTACTACACTGGTACATGTTTTCTTTATACTTGTGAGTTTGTTATATTGTTATTTTTTCCTTTCACGTTTGCTTGTGTGTGGTTAGGAATAGTCGGGCGGAAATAACTTGGAGGAACATTCTTAAATAACAGGCGTCGAGCTTATGACGTAAAACAAGCATGTTTGCTCTTTTTAGTTTTTGTTTAGTTTAGGTAGTGTGATGCAATTGTCTAAACAAATTTAGATAGGACCAGTTCTTAAATTTCCAATTGTCACTTTTAAATTTGCTTAGACGATTTCATATGGTCTTTTAGTTTGTTAATATTAATATTTTTTTTTGTCTTTGACCTCGTTTTGAGTAGTTCGAGGAATTTGAGGTGATTTTCCAAGTTTGATCGTTTCGACTTGCGAGTGTATGGTAATAATTTTGTTAAAGTTTTGTACACGTTCAAGGTATGTGTTAATCGCTTTCTAGACTTTAGCATATTCATGATACTTAGGCTTTTTACAACTTTTGTTGCCATTCATTCTTTTGTATACTTATTCATTTGTGAATCACTTTAGTTCCTACCTTTTTTATGAGGTAGCTTTCTGTTGTTCACATATGCTAGAGACCGACACTCTTGTTCTAACTGGATTTTATTATGCTTAATCTTTTGTTTGTGTTAACTATATGAAAGCATAAAAAGGATCAAGGCATTTTGTTTCATTTTGAGCATAACTACCTAGCCAAATTATCATTTCACCTTGTGAGTGTGCGATCATTTGTACCCCCCTTTTGAGCCTTTTGTCATTGTCCATATTCTTTGAATTTGATGCTTGTCTATAAGTAGTTATTTCATTTTTTGTATGGATTTTGATTGTTATTTTTCTTGAACCCTCAATTTTGTGTTCTTGTATGAATTTTTACCTTGCCTTAGAAAGTAGGGACTATTCACATAATGACATGGTTGAGTTTAAGTTGGGGAGAAAAATGATTGTATACTTGTTGGTTTGATTTCTAAGAGGTTGAAAAAGAAAAGGAAAAAAAGTGAAAATGAGATGAAAAGAAAAAGAAAGAAATATGAAAAAAAACTTTGAAATAGAAAAACAAAAATATCTCGAATAATTGTGCGAATAAGTATGTGCTTTTGTGTGAAATTTGGGATTCGAAAGAAGTTTGATTGGAATTTTGTGTTTGAACTTTTGTGAGTTGATCACTCCCTTAGGTTTGTGCAAGTTTTTATTTTGATTAGCCTTAGGAATTATCCCTTGTTTGTTAACCAAGCCATATTACAACCTTTGAAAGTCCTTGTGATTCTTGCCTTTGTGTTTTCAACATGATTTTTGGATGGTTGCATAATTTAATCTTTTGTTTGCAAGATTGTTGGATGAGTGAAAACACCCCACTTTTGTGTTTTTCATCTACCGATGATTGTGTGCTAGGTGTGATCCATTTTTGAACTAGTGTTGTTTTAGAATGTTCTTCATCTGAGGATCAATCTTCTTCATCTCGAATTCAAGAAAACAATAAAGAGAAGAAATCTCACAAATATGAGGATCAATTACCAATCATCATCGAACAGTAAACCAATTTCCACTCTTCTCTCGAGATTCTCTACATTGTTCATCCGCAATTGATTCATCACCTTCATCGAAGAAACTTCCGCACTCTTCATCAGCTCGCATCTCCAACAAACAACAAATAATGTCATCACCTGCAACAATCCGACATTGTTATCGTTATCTCTGGAACGAAACGCAGAAAACAAAAATCAGAAAAAGAGGAGAGGAGAATAGGAGATCTGATTCATTCATGAGGATCAATTGAAACGAAGAGGGAGAATATTTAGAGTGAAGTCTGAGATTAGAGGAAGGCGAGGAAGTGTTGGAAGTGTGGTTGCACGGTCGAAGTTGATCGGAGAAGAGAGCGTTGGAAGGTCGTCACCGTCATGAGAGTGAGGGGAAGAATAAGCCGAGGTTCTTTGAAATAATTTGATGCATCACAAAAGTAACCCTAATCCCCTTCTTATTAATCTTTGTTGTTAGTGTTATTTAACTGTAATGATTAGATTTGAATTGAGATTAATTGTGATTAATGGACATTAATTGAAGTATGATTCTGATAGTGGAACTTAGATCAATAATCTGAATGGGGAATTCCCTTGGGCCTTGCTAGGAATTTTTGCGCTACACCCTTGGCCCAAACATGCAACACTTGGGCCCTGTGCCTCTTGCTTAACTGTACCACTGATTTCTTAATAAACCCCCCTGTTTCACTTAATTTCATGCTAGAAATAGTTTTTTTCCATTATTTTTCTTAAGGAATAAAATGACATAAAACAACGATGTTTGTTATATTTTTGCATGATAAAAGAGAATAAAATACATGTAATATTTTCCTTGATTAGAATTTGAATGTTTTGTTACATATTTTTATTCTAGTTTTTAGATGAAAATGTCATAAAAAAAGAATTTAATTTTGTTCGATTTTGTTTTAGAATTTAATTGCTATTATTTTCTATGGCGGTGCATGTCTCCTTGTTATTACTGATGTGGTTGCTAAGATGTGCAAGGTACTTTGAAAGCCTTCAATTGCGATTCGACTTGCTTCATGTTCAACTTTATTTGTTGGACACGAATTCGCTTCTGATGTGATTTATCTTACGACTTAATTTGCGGCATGTTCCACTTTATTTGTGGGACACAAATTTATTCTCGATGCGATCCATCTGATCTCTCATTCATTGAGACATTATTCTTGCGATGTCAGTATTTTATTTTTTGCAGGCTATTTGTGTGGTAATGCTCGACACGTACCACATGTCGCTCACGATTTATTTTCACGATGATGCTTTTTGACTTTGCTCGATGCTGGCTTACGTGAAGTATTTAGGACTTTTTTGCTTTCGCTTGCTAGCTCATTGCGGATTTGCTATTCGTTCGGTATTCTCTTGTCCCTTTTATTCGCTTTCTCCCATCATACATAACATGAGAAGCAGGGTAGGCATGCAGCATCATATCCTGCCATGAGAAGTAGGAATTAGGCATGCATTGCATCTGCAAATCCTCTGAGGCGTGTGCCGGAGGTTTTGTTTTCCTTTTTTTGTCCTTCCCATTTATTTTTAGCTTGTCTCGGAGGACTTTCCCTGCGGACAGTGGCTTTGGAGGACTTTCCCCGTTATCTAGAGCTTGTTGTGTGCTTGTGTAATACGGTGAACTTACTTTATTCGAAATGTACGGTAAGCAAGAGTCGCCACCGACTTTTATTTTATCCAAATTAACAGAAAGGCTAAAAGAACAGGAAAACCCTTTTTAAAAGAAAACTGAGTTCGGGGGATAATTTATACAAAGGGAAGGTGTAAGGCACCCTTTGCATCCATGGTTTTCCATGGGCTCTTAATTGCTTTGCTCTTTAGTTTTGAAGCCAAAAGTTTTAGAAAGGTAGAAGGAGAAGAAATAAGGACTTTAGCTCGTAAATGAGCGCAGCCTTGTGAGTTTTTTAAGAAGAAGTGTAATAAAAAGATTTTTAAACCAGAGCAAAGCAATTAGGGGCAAATTACCTGGTTAGATGAAAAATGTTCTTTTAGCCTTTCAGGGCTATCCATACCATAGGAGGGTAGGGAAGTCCTTTTATTTGGAGGTTGAAGGGTCATCGAATTATCGTTCGCTGCAAGACTGTCCCTGCCATAGAGGGGCATGTAGTCTAAGGGAAGGATCAGAATAGCCATCTTTATTAGGCAACCAGAGGATACCTCAGCACTTCGTAGGCTACTTCGAGGGACGAGATCATATTAGCGAATCAAAGGCAGCATCATTAGGGACTTATGATCTTGAATGAACTGAGGGCAACATTGCTGAGGTATCCTTGTATTCGAGGGACTTGGCTATTCTGCATTAAAAACACAAGGCAACAGGCAGCAGGCAACAAGAGGGGTACCATAAAAGGTGCGTGGGTGCATCAATCACGTGATCAGATTCAGTTATATTATCTTGCAATTAAGTGATTCTAATTCAATTCAAGGTTAACACTCCCTAGAATTACTAACCACGCAGTAATATAATATGACAGATTTAAGTGCCTTCAAGGCCACACAATACAACCTCGAAGCAGATACATAATACTATGGGGATGGGGAAAAAAGGAATAATAGAACCAACAGTGCAATAGGTCTGACACAAGTAATAATTTAAAAGAAAGAAAAATAAATTAGGTTAGGTTTTAGGGTTATCGACTAATCGATCTTTGACGGTTGGCTAACCCTGAAAATTTGGAAAAGGAAAAAAAAAACACAAAAGGGTGAGTGTATGGCCAATTCATTGATATTGAATATAAAACCCTAATTTTAAATTAACAAGGCAAAAATAAATAATTAAACTAAAGGCGAAAATGAATATTTAAATGGAAACGGCAAAAATAAATATTTAAATTAGAAGAATAGAATCGGGGACTTAGCTTTGATCTGATATGGTTCGTAGTCGGAGGAAACCTGATGCTAACCCTGAAACTGCACAAAGAAAAAGAAAATTTTTCAGTGTAGGAATGATCCTCGCAAACCCTGATTAGGGTACGAATTAAATAGGATTAACGGAATAAATAGTCAATTTAATTAATTATTGGTTTTTCAACCTAATTAATTAAATCGGTGAAAAAACAAGTTTCGATTAAATATCTAACCCTAATATATTTTATCAATTAATAAAAATAAATTATGGTTTATTAAATTATTTAAATAAATAAAGCCAATTTAAATCAAGTAATATGACTAATAATAGTTAAAATAAAGATTTTATTTTAACATTTAGAAAAAAAATTTAGCAAAAATAATTTTTGTTAGGGAAATTATTAAAAGGATTAAAAAAAAAGAAATATATAACATATATATATAAATAAAACAAATATTAGGTTGTGTAATTAAAAATAAAAAGAATTAAAAGAAACTTAACTTCTGATTGTATGTGGTGCTTCTTTGAAGGTCCATGATGGGGTAGCGTATTCTGACCCTCAGATTGCTCCTTTTGTGAATCCAGTGGTTGAGAGGAGATGGTACATGGTGGGCCTTCGTTGGCTGCGTGCGTGGGATCTTGCAGTTTGTAATTTCAACAAAAATTGTGTTGAGGCCAAGGGTCGAACCCACGCCTCTACGATCAAAGGTATCTCGCTTACCAATCCAGCCACGTTGCCACTTTGTTTACCAAACGGATTAACAAAAACATATAAAAAAAATAGCGCATGGTGGAAACAAAAACTGGTCCGCAGTTTGAACTGACGAATGGTATGGTGCCACCCATCATCTTCAACCTTGGCACTGGTTTTCTTAGCTACAAATAGCTTGGATTTAGCTACGAATTTTTGGCAACTAAATAACCTGCAAACATCAAAACTTCATACGAGCAACAAAAATCAACAGCGATAGCATGGATGAGTTCGTCTACTCATCACGAATTCAACCATACCGTAATTAGGATTAATTCATCCTGTACCATCAAAGCCCTAATTTAAAACCTCTAAACCTAAACATGGCATATCACGCTACAAGAAAGCACCAATCAAATTAAACAATCATAAACATTCAAAGCATCATAAGAAACAAATTTATGCAATCAGAATGAGTTTATGCATCGCAAATCATCAAAATCGAATTCAAAACTTTGAAGAACGAACCGTGGCTTGTTGGTGGTGATTCTCGGTGGTTCAGGCTTTCGTGATGTTTGGTACAGTTTCAGAGTACCTTCAGGAGCGTGTTTGATCCTTTACAAGGCCTTGAATCTTCCTTCCACCTTGAATCCGATTTTGGAATTTCTAGAGAATTTGCAAGCTTCACTAAGGTTTTCCAAGCCATAACTTCGTCCCCTAATGCTTTGGTCCAGTTGTGTTTATATACAAGAGTGATTTAGGTCAACAATTTTGAGCAAAATCCCTTTCAATCATTGATTTGCAAATGGAGAAAATTTGATTCATATATGTTTCTATTTTAGACCAATTTCAATCTCTCTCAATCCAATTTCTTTTATCACTAATTTGACACTGAATATTGAGTATTTTCATAATTAATGATGATTGAAATTGAAGAGAAATCAAATCTTTTCAATTTTCCTTCTAAATATTTGACTAAATCATGATTTAATTGAATATTAATTCATATAAAATCAATTTTTTAATCAAAAATTTGTGGCCTTTTGATTAGAGCTTCTAGATGACTTGTGTAGCAAGATTGGATCATAAAATATTGGGCCTCTTTGCAAAAAAAAAATCCATTTTGAGGCCTTTTGCTTCACATTTTCCTTCTCAAATTTGTCCAACTTTGACAAGGCATATCTCCCTCAATTTTTAAGGTATGGAGGAGTTCTAGGACTTTTTAGAAACCTTGAAGAGTCCTCTACCCAATGTTTTTGGTCCCATGTCAAAATAATTTTCCATGCTCCTTGTGTGTTCTTTTGAAAAAGATGACTTCTGGTTGACTTTTGAAAAGGACCTATAATGTTTTGATCCATATCTCTCAAATGAAGCTTTTTTAGACTTGGCTTGTGAGAGACAAAATTGTAGGGAATTCAATTTCCTTCAAAATGAGCTTTGGATGGAAAAATTTTGAGGTTCCACGTGGGAGTTATGGCTGGTCAAAGTTTAGTTGACTTTATCCTATGAAAACCCTAATTTAGAAACTTTTTGGAATTGTTGACTTCTGATCTTTTCTTGATGAACCATGATCAATTCTTGATCAAATGGTGAATGATACTTCAATATAAGGATGTTGACAAAAAATCAGGAGTTTTGACTGTACTTTGACCACAGTTGACTCATAGGTCAAACTAGTCGGCTGTTAACTTTTTGAATAATTGACTGAGCAATCTTGTGAATTGAAGCCTGAAACTTGGCATGAGGATTATTTGAATCATATGAGAGGCCACGAAGTCCATTTGAGGTATAAGAACCTGACTTTTCTTTAAGAAAGGCGAAACCCTAGTTGGAGGGCTGTTGTTTAGGAGAGTATATATTCAGTCACGTATTGAGACTTTGATATTCAAATGTGCTTGAGTATAAAAATGTGGTGGGAAAATTTTGGGGTATGACAGCTTGTCTCGGAGGACTTTCCCCGTTGACAGTGGCTTCGAAGGACTTTCCCTGTTAGCTAGAGCTTGTTGTGTGCTTGTCTCAGAGAACTTTCCCCGTTGACAATGGCTTCAGAGGACTTTCCCCGTTAGCTAGAGAATTTATTTTTAGCTTGTCTCGGAGGACTTTCCGCGTTGACAGTGGCTTTGGAGGAGTTTCCCCGTTAGCTAGAGCTTGTTGTGTGCTTGTCTCGGAGGATTTTCCCTGTTGACAGTGGCTTCGGAGGACTTTCCCCGATACATAGAGCATTTCCCCTGTCCCCAGGTCACTACTTCGGTAGTTTGTTTGATTTACGAGCCGAGCTCGATTATGTGCTATTGTCGTATACATGCCTGTTGTACGTTGTATGATATGCCTTTTCTTACCTGCGATGCCTGTTCGTATGATATCTTTGTGATGCTTGTTCACACACTTGCACATGTATGCCTGTTACATGTTTTTTGCGATGCCTGTTCACACACCCACATTCGTGTATGCCTGTTACATGTTTTTTTTCTATCTGCGATGCTTGTTCGCCTATTTTTATATGTGTTGCTTGTTCACATGACATGTTTGCTAGGATCTTTGTGATGCTCCTTATTTTCATGCTCCCTTAGGGTGCTCGGTTCCGTTTCTCTAGGAGACGCGAATCGAGATAGAGACAGAAATTTTTAAGCCGAACTACGACACTCTAATTTTTGCATTGCACGTTGGAGGAACGTAGGCACATGGTACAAACTCTCTATCGAGCGGACTTTTCTTTTCTTATTTCCGTTCGACTTTTCTTTCTATTTTACTTATATTTCCCTTGCATGTTTCCTTGTCACATTGCATGACATACACACACACACACACACACACTTAGATTAGAAACTAGCAAGAATGGATCATGTGGAGTACCACAGACGTGAGGGGTGCTAATACCTTCCCTTCACGAAACAGACACCCTTACCCTTTCTCTTAGACCTGTGCTATTGTGTGGTTTTCTTCGATATTTTCCATTCTTGTGCGTAGGATAAATATATGTTCGATGGCGACTTCATTGTTTTGTTTCAATTAGTTTTCTAGTTGCTTCAGACGGTCGGTAGGGGCACGGTGATGGACATCACCCCTTACTGATGGATGCTTGGGCCTTGGTCGTTGGTTCCTCATATTTCTTCATTCCTTCACCCCCTTTTCTTGTCTTCTATATTTTGTATCTTTTTCTCTTCATTTCTCCTCCTTTTTGTTACTTTTCTCACGCAAGCCTGTAAATATTAAATATTTGCAACATAATAAAAATATCGACTTAATACCAACATAAATAAATAAAAATGGAGATATAATCTATGTAAATTAAGCCAAATAACGATACATTTTTGTGTTATCACATGCATTCATTTAAATTGATTTTAAAAAATAATAATCTGAAAATTAAGTTATATTTGAAAACCGACTTAGATCAATCAATGTTTTTTGAATTGCATGCGTCTCGTAATTCATATTTCGCTCTTTAGCATAGAGAATTTGGTTCAATGTCCTAAGTTCTTCATAGCAACGATTCCTTCTTTTCTAGTTTATTTTTAAAAGCATCTATTTGTTGACTAATTCAGACTCATCATCGTCACTATTACCAAAATTATTATTTGATGATTATTATGATGGCAGTGATGATGATGAATCAGAATTATCAACAAGTTGATGCTTTTAAAATAAACTAGAAGAGAACGAACTGTTTCTATGAAGAACTAAGGTCATTGAATAAATTCTCTATGTTAAGGAACGAGAGATGGGTTATGAGAAAGAACTTGTTTCCCTTTTTAGAGGAAATAATTTCAGGTTATTATCTATAAGATGGCTTGTGTGAGGATCAACTTAAATGGATAGGGTAATGTTCACTTGACATTATAGGATGCTTATCAATTTTTTTTAAATAAGGATGATATATATATATATATATATATATATATATATATATATATATCAAAAGGAAAAATGGTACAAAAAGAGAGGGGGGACTATACCAAGACCCTCTCAACCAGAAGTAAACCTAAAGAAAGGCAGACCAAGCCTATTCTTTGCAAAATCAGCCCTTAACGCAATAGGGAGAGAAGAGTAGTAAGTAGTACTAGTTAAATCTAAGCCTATGTTAGCGAGGGTATCAGCACAGTTGTTCACTTCTCTATATATGTGAGAAACGATAAAATTCCAGTGAGAAACTAAGTAGATACAATTCAACCATCTAGATCTAATCGCCCAAGGGACACTAAACGGGGGTTTAAAAGCAAGAACCACCGCCTTGGAATCCGATTCCAGCCAAACATTCTTCCAATTCTTCTCATGGGAGAACTCAATTGCTTGCAAAGCACCCGAGAGTTCAGCAATGAGAGAATTAGACTCACCCAAAAAAGAAGCAAAAGCTCCAAGAAAATAACCATTCTTATCTCTAGCAAGACCCCCGCAAGCGGAGATATCAGAAGGAGAACGAGAAGCTCCGTCACAGTTGATTTTCACCCAATTTATATATGGGGGCTGCCACAAAACCTCCTTAATATTCGGTGCCCTCGAAGGCCGAATTGTCACCTTAAAACTCTTGATGAGAGCAAAGTCTTGCATATTCAGATGAGAGCCATGAGAGACAGCATTGCCAGCAAAAAACACACTACTTTTAATAGAAGAAACACAAGAAGAAATAGTGAGTTTTAAATCATTAAACCTGGCCTTATTCTGAGCGAACCAAATCGTGTGCAAAAGCGAAAAAACAGCCGCAAGACTAATGACTTTGCATTGGACAGCACCGCCTTTGTCTAAAATCCTCCAAATGTCTTCCCATCCAAGGATTGAGAAAGAGAGATTAAGCATTGATTTAAGCCAACTCCAAAGCATCGACGCAAACTGACAATTGAAGAAAAGGTGTTGCTCTGATTCAGCCATACGACCGCAAAGAGAACATCTAGAAGGGAAAGAAAAACCTCTTCTATGCCAAAGATCATCAGTAGGCATTTTATGGTGCATAAGCCTCAAAACCATAAAGGAAATGGAAGGAGGAATGTAACTGTTCCAAATCATCTTCCACCGAACTTGCGGAATACCTCTACTTCTCTTGAAATCATAAGCCAACTTGAGAGAAAGCTCTACATTCGGAGATGTGTCCCAACATCTTTTGTCAGGTCGGGAGACGATAGGGATAGTGCAACTACAAATGCGAACCTGCAGGGAAGCTGGGATGTTGGTAGCTGAGCGAGAAAAGTCCCACGAACCATTAATTAACAACCTGTCAACCGAGTGATCCTCAATCAAGGGCGGAGCATCGCTGTAAAGGAAAACCGGAGAGCCACACCAACAATCGGACCATGAACTAATGGAGCTACCGTTACCAAGAACCCAAGTGGAGTTATCCATGACAATTTTCATCTCTTGCTTGACACTGTACCAAATAGAAGAAAAAATATGGTGAGTGATGAATCTGTTTTTCCTAGTAATTCTGCTGCGAAGAAGAACTGCCCAGCCACATTCTGAGTTAACAAGCTCCCAAGCTAATTTCAATTTGAACGCTTCATTAAGCTTGCAAATGGATCTGAGCCCAAGGCCACCTTCCTCAGTTGGTAAGCAAACCGTGTTCCAATCAACTGTGACAGCTTTAAGCTTAGACGTATCACCGCTCCATAAGAATCTTTTGATCGCCCTTTCCAAGTCACTAATAAGAGAAAGCGGCCAAGCATATATTGCCATATTGTGCGAAAGCATCCCTTGAATTGAAGACTTGACCAATTCCATCCTACATGCGAACGAAAGAAGCGACCCTTTCCACGACACCAACTTAAGGATGACTTTGTCCATAATAGGTTGAAGAAAAACCCGCTTAGGTTTACCCTTAAACAGCGGAACACCAAGATAAATGAGAGGAGTAGCACCAATGTTGAACCCGAACAAATCAGCAAGGATATTGAGACGGGAAACAGACACAGCGCCTCCGAAAATAAACGATTTCCCACAATTCACATGTTGACCAGAAACAGCAGCATATTCCTTGAAGGCAGTGATGAGATTTTTTAAATTGGATATCTTCCCTTTACAAAAAATAAGAGCATCGTCCGCATATAAAATATGAGAAGGAACTGTGATATTCTTGGGGCCAAAAATGAGATCGAGCTTGCGGTATGAGACCAACTGAAGAATCTTCCTGCTAATCACTTCTTCAGCCAAACAAAATAATAAGGGCGAGAGCGGGTCTCCTTGGCGAACTCCGCGGGAGAAAGAAAAAAAACCATGTAAAGCCCCATTAATATTAATGGATAAAAACGCCGAGCGAAGAATGGTATTTGTTAGAACAAGATTTGTTCTGATCAATATTATTAGTTTTGATGATAACAAGGATATGAATTTTGTATGAGATAATGTGGTTGTAACACCCATAATTTCAGTTTATTAATTTAATTTGGATTTAAATTAAATAATTGGAATTTAGTATTTTAATTGAAAAATGATGGAGTAAGAGCTATTGGGCTTATGGTGTGGTGATAGTAAAAGAGGGGTGCTAATTAGTTAGGCCTTTTACTAAGTTGTGGTTAATTTATTTTATTTATCATTAAATAAGAAAAAGGAACCATTTGGGGAGAAAGGAAGAACACGTGAAAAGAGCAAGAGAAGAGATAGAGGCAAGAACGTGAAACCGGAAGGAGAGCATTCAAGAAATTCATCAAGGTAAGGGAGGACTCTTCCTTTTAGTATCTCTTATGTGGTCTTAGGTGATAGGTAGATTGATGTATGGTTCGGTTCAATTAGATATTGGGATTGTTAGGTTAGGGTGTTATAATTAAATTGAATTGATGATAATTGTGTGGACTATTTGGTTAATAATGAGTTTGGATGATGTTTTATGGTGTATAATTGAATGTATGATGATTATATGCCTGTATGTGATGTCTGGAATCGTTTTTGGGTGGAAAGGATGTGAAATCGCAGGGTCTGTCGCAGACTTGGGGTTTGCTGAAATCGCAGGTCCGCTGAGCGGAGGGGGGTCCGCTGAGCGGAGGTCCCAACGTAGTTCGCTCCTGTTTGACGTCGCTTGAGGTCCGCTGAGCGGGGGTCTGAAGGATTTCGCTTCTGCCTTGCTCCGCTGAGCGAACCTTGCTGTGTGTGAATTTTCCCAAACTTCAAAATAACGTATCTTTTGATCCGTGAATCATTTCTTAGTGCCGTTTTGGGCGTTGTGCAAGTAATTAAATGTTTTATATGATGAATGATGAATATTGGTATTATCCGACTTTATTTCTTTAAAAACTCGATTTAATTACTCGATGAGAATTGAACATTGTGTGCATATGAGATAGGTATGACAATGTGTTTGATGTGATGATGAATTGGTTGTGATTTGTTATTATGATTGTGATGGATGCATGACTATTTGGATGATGTTGAAAACATGTACATACTTATTCGGTGATGTGGTGTTTGTTAGAACAAGAATTGTTCTGATCAATAATCTTAGTTTTGATGATAACAATGTATATAAATTTTGCTCAAGATAATGTGGTACTCTAATCCTATGCAATTTCCTTTTCAGGAAATATATAAAGAGTATGCACAAATCAGCGCTAAGAAGCTTTGACTCAGAAGGTTCAGTATGCAACTTCAGCACATGGTCTGGCAAGACATCAGAAGATGGTCAAGCAGAATCAGAACATGGTCTATTAGAAGCATCAGAAGAACTTGAGTTCAGAAGCAGAAGCACTGAAGTCATGGAATCACGCTCAGAAGCATATCAAGATCAGAAGATCAGAAGATGCTCTGCACCAAGCTGTTTGTACTCTGATGATATTCAACGTAGTATTTACAAAGAACAAATCAGAATCAAGTACTAGATGGCAAGCTACGCTGACTGACAAAAGGAACGTTAGAAGCTATTAACTGCAACGTCAGTAGTCACAGCAAACGCAAGGCTCAAGGTAGTTGACAAAAGAGTGAAACATTAAATACAATGCTGTACGGAATACGCAAAGCATTAAATGCTCCCAACGGTCATCTTCTCAAAACGCCTATAAATATGAAGTTCTGATGAGAAGCAAGGTTACGAATTTTTGGACGCACTTTGAACGAATTCTGAACAATCTCTGATACTATCTTGCTGTTCACTTTAAAAGCTATCAAACTTCATCTTCAACCTCACTACATTACTGTTGTAATACTTTAGTGAGTCTAAGCTTAAATCTGTAAGAGAAATATCACAGTTTGTGATTATCGCTTTTAAGAAGCAATTGTAATACTCTTAGAATTTGTTTACATTAAATTGTAAAGGACTAGAGTGATCGGGTTGTGATCAGTATACTCTAGAGAAGTCTTAGAAGGTCTCTAAGCAGTTGTTCCTAGAGTGATCAAGTTGTGATCAGAAGACTCTAGAAGACTTAGAAGTTGTCTAAGTGGAAAACCATTGTAATCTCGTGTGATAAGTGGATTAAATCCTCAGTTGAGGTAAATCACCTTGTATAGGGTGGACTGGAGTAGTTTAGTTAACAACGAACCAGGATAAAAATACTTGTGAAAATTATTTTTATCTTACGAGTTTTTGAAACTACACTTATTCAAACCCCCCTTTCTAAGTGTTTTTCTATCCTTCAATTGGTATCAGAGCGCCGGTTCTAAGGTGCAAGCACTTAACCGTGTTTAGAAAAAGATTCAGGAAGAGAAAAACGCTGAGATGGCTGGTACTGAGCAAATACCTCCACCATCTACATCTGGCTCTACTGAGCAATACAATGGTAATGGTAACAATGGTTACACTAGACCACCAGTATTCGATGGTGAAAACTTTGAATATTGGAAAGATAAACTGGAAAGTTACTTTCTTGGTCTGGATGCTGATCTATGGGATCTTCTGTTGGATGGTTACAAACATCCTGTTAAAACTACTGGTGTAAGGCTCACAAGAAGCGAAATGACTGATGATCAAAAGAAAGAATTCAAAAATCATCACAAATGCAGGACTGTTTTGCTGAATGCTATCTCTCATGCTGAGTATGAGAAGATATCTAACAAGGAAACGGCTCATGACATATATGAGTCCTTGAAAATGACTCATGAAGGAAATGCTCAAGTCAAGGAGACCAAAGCTCTTGCACTAATCCAGAAGTACGAAGCCTTCAAGATGGAGGATGATGAAGACATTGAGAAGATGTTTTCAAGATTTCAAACTCTGACTGCTGGATTAAGAGTTCTGGACAAAGGCTACACCAAGGCTGATCATGTAAAGAAGATCATCAGAAGCTTGCCCAGAAGATGGGGCCCAATGGTGACTGCATTCAAGATTGCGAAGAATCTGAATGAAGTTTCTTTGGAAGAGCTGATCAGTGCCCTGAGGAGTCATGAGATTGAACTTGACGCAAATGAACCTCAGAAGAAAGGTAAGTCTATTGCATTAAAATCTAATTTTAAAAAATGCACTAACGCTTTTCAGGCTTAAGAAGAAGATTCTGAAGAATCAGAATCAGAAGAAGAAGAAGATGAACTGTCCATGATTTCCAGAAGAGTCAATCAACTCTGGAAAAGCAAGCAAAGGAGGTTCAGGAGCTTCAAAAGCTCAAAGAAGCCTGAAAGAGGAGAATCTTCTGGAGGCAGAAGAAATGACAAGAAAAAGGTCGTGTGCTATGAATGCAATGAGCCAGGACACTTCAAAAGTGAGTGCCCAAAACTTCAGAAGGAAAATCCCAAGAAGAAATTTCATAAGAAGAAAGGTCTTATGGCAACATGGGATGATTCAGAATCAGAATCAGACTCTGAAGATGAGCAGGCAAATCTGGCACTTATGGCCACAATGGATGACATATCAGAATCTACATCAGAATCAGATTCTGAAGAGATATCCTTGGCTGCAAAGAAGGAAAAGCACAACATGTCATGGTACCTGGACTCTGGATGCTCGCGACACATGACAGAAAGAAGGTCTATGTTCCAAGACCTGGTGCTTAAATCTGCTGGAGAAGTGAAGTTTGGAGGAGATCAGAAGGGCAAAATTATTGGCTCAGGAACTATAAAGTCTGGTAACTCTCCTTCTATTTCTAATGTTCTTCTAGTAGATGGATTAGCTCATAACTTATTGTCCATAAGTCAATTAAGTGACAATGGTTATGACATAATCTTTAATCAAAAGTCTTGCAAGGCTATAAGTCAGAAGGATGGCTCAATCCTATTTACAGGCAAGAGAAAAAACAACATTTATAAGACAGATCTTCAGGATCTTAAGAATCAGAAGGTGACTTGTCTTATGTCTGTTTCTGAAGAGCAATGGGTCTGGCACAGAAGATTAGGACATGCTAGTTTGAGAAAGATTTCTCAGATTAACAAACTAAATCTTGTCAGAGGACTCCCTAATCTGAAATACAAATCAGATGCTCTTTGTGAAGCATGTCAGAAGGGCAAGTTCTCCAAACCTGCATTCAAGTCTAAGAATGTTGTCTCTTCCTCAAGGCCGTTAGAACTTTTGCACATTGATCTGTTTGGCCCAGTCAAAACAGCATCTGTCAAAGGGAAGAAATATGGATTAGTCATCGTTGATGATTATAGCCGCTGGACATGGGTAAAGTTCTTGAAACACAAGGATGAGTCTCATTCGGTGTTCATTGAATTCTGCACTCAGACCCAAACTGAGAAGGAGTGTAAAATCATAAAGGTCAGAAGTGATCATGGTGGTGAATTTGAGAACAAATTCTTTGAGGAGTTCTTCAAAGAAAATGGTATTGCCCATGATTTCTCTTGTCCTAGAACTCCACAACAAAATGGAGTTGTAGAACGAAAGAATAGGACTCTACAAGAAATGGCCAGAACCATGATCAACGAAACCAATATGGCTAAACACTTCTGGGCAGAAGCAATAAACACTGCATGTTATATTCATAATAGAATCTCTATAAGACCTATTCTAAATAAGACTCCTTATGAATTGTGGAAGAACAGAAAGCCCAACATTTCATATTTTCATCCTTTTGGATGTGTTTGTTTTATTCTGAACACTAAAGATCATCTTGGTAAGTTTGATTCTAAGGCACAAAAGTGTTTCCTTCTTGGATATTCTGAACGCTCTAAAGGCTACAGAGTATACAATACTGAAACATTAGTTGTAGAAGAATCAATCAATATCAGGTTTGATGATAAGCTTGGTCTTGAAAAGCCAAAGCAGTTTGAAAATTTTGCAGATATTGATATTGATATCTCAGAAGTTTAAGAACCAAGAAGAAAAGTTTCAGAAGCTGAAAACCAAAGCAGCAAAGAATCAGAAGATCAAGTTGCTGCATCCTTGGAAAATCTGAGAATTTCTGAAGAACCAACTATCAGAAGATCATCTAGACTCACATCTGCTCACTCAGAAGATGTCATTATTGGAAAGAAAGATGATCCTATCAGAACAAGAGCATTCCTCAAGAACAATACTGAATGTCAATTAGGTCTGGTTTCTCTGATCGAGCCAACTTCTGTTGATCAAGCTCTAGAAGATACAGACTGGATAATTGCCATGCAAGAAGAGTTAAATCAGTTTACAAGGAATGATGTTTGGGATCTTGTTCCAAGACCTAAAGGATTCAATATTATAGGAACAAAATGGGTTTTTCAGAAACAAGCTGAGTGAGAAAGGTGAAGTGGTAAGAAACAAAGCCAGACTGGTGGCTTAGGGTTATAGTCAGCAAGAAGGGATTGACTATACAGAAACCTTTGCACCAGTGGCCAGGTTAGAATCTATTCGTCTATTAATTTCGTTTGCCACTCAACACAACATCACTCTTTATCAAATGGATGTTAAGAGTGCCTTCTTAAATGGTTACATAGATGAAGAAGTTTATGTCCATCAACCTCCTGGTTTTGAAGACTCCATGTCTCCAAATCATGTTTTTAAATTAAAGAAATCATTATACGGATTGAAACAAGCTCCTAGAGCTTGGTATGAACGTTTGAGTTTTTCCTTCTGGAAAATGGTTTCACTAGAGGAAAAGTGGACACTACTCTCTTCTGTAAAACATTTAAAAAGGATATTTTAATTTGTCAAATATATGTTGATGATATTATCTTTGGAACATCTATTGCTACACTTTGAAAGGAGTTTGCTGAGTCTATGCAGGCTGAGTTTGAGATGAGCATGATGGGTGAACTCAAGTATTTCCTTGGGATTCAAATCAATCAAACATCAGAAGGAACGTATGTTCATCAAACCAAGTATGTGAAAGAACTTCTGAAGAAGTTTAATCTTTCTGACTGCAAAGAAGCCAAAACTCCTATGCATCCAACATGCATACTAGGTAAAGATGAGGTAAGTAAGAAGGTAGATCAGAAGTTGTAAAGAGGTATGATTGGATCTCTTCTATATTTAACTGCTTCTAGACCTGACATTCTGTTCAGTGTTTGTTTGTGTGCTAGATTCCAATCAGATCCTAGAGAATCTCACTTAATTGATGTTAAGAGAATTCTAAGGTATTTGAAAGGTACTACTAATGTTGGTTTAGTCTACAGAATATCTGAAGAATACAACTTAGTAGGATTATGTGATGCTAACTATGTTGGAGATAGAATTGAAAGGAAGAGTACTTCTGGAAGTTGTCAATTTCTTGGAAGTCACCTAATCTCCTGGTACAGCAAGAAGCAAGCAACCATTGCTCTTTCAACAACAGAAGCAGAATATGTTGCTGCTGCTGGTTGTAGCACACAAATGCTCTGGATGAAAAGTCAGTTAGAAGATTATCAAATATTTGAGAATAACATTCCTATCTTCTGTGATAATACTTCTGCTATATGTTTATCTAAGAATCCTATCTTACATTCAAAAGCTAAACACATTGAGATTAAACATCATTTCATAAGGGACTATGTTCAGAAGGGTGTTTTATCTTTAAACTTTGTGGATACAGACCGTCAGTGGGCTGATATTTTTACAAAACCCCTGGCTGAAGATAGGTTTAAGTTCATTCTGAAGAATATCAGTATGGATTTATGCCCATAATGAGAAGATGAGAAAATCTTATGTATGGCTATCGTCTGAAATGAGATTGGATTAATGTTTTATAAGAAGTTCTGATCTTAAGTCAATTAGAAGTAGTGACTCGTTTATTACTAACGTTTCATTGTCTAAGTTGATTCAGAATATCTTTTAAAGTAAATACAGCTGTATCTAGCTTTCCAGATGGTAACACGTGTCTACCCTATTTGGACAAGCATGCGTGCAGTTGAGGAGGCGCCTTTCCTAGGTAACTGTTCTATCACTTCATTTGTCATAGTTCCTCTCTCCTCTTGTCACGTAACATTAAATGCCATTCATCAGTTCCTTTACTTTCTTTTTCGTTTTATATCTTGTCAAACGTTTCCCTTCCCTAGAACGTTTCCTTCCCCATGTTTCCTTCCCCAAATATCGGGGATCGCTGACTTTGATTTCAAGACAGATCTCTCAAGATTCCAAGAAGTCTCAAGTCAGATCTCTTATGTGATGTTGTTATCAACATTTATCCAAAGGAAGAAGACTCTCTTGAGATACTGGATGAAGTTAAGGATCATGTTCTTGACTTCTATGTTAAGAGAAAGCCCCGTTTGCGACATTAGCTCTCTTTCTGTGAACTGTCTCTCACTTCCTCCTTGAATTCATGCATCTCTCCTACAGTGGAGGTTCTAGTCTGGACAGGCTTATGACTAGGCTAGGGTTGTAGTCCTTGTGTCCTTGTAGTTTTCTTTGCTTATTGCACGTGTGTATCAGCATACTTCTTTTGTAATTCTGTTGGTTTAATCAATGAAAAGCTTTTTCTGCATAACTCTTGTACTTCTGCTTATTTTATCAATGACTATCTGTTTCTCTTTCCATTTGTCCTGTGGTTACATCTGAATCTTTTACATTCTTTTTGATGTTATGACAAAAAGGGGGATAAATAGTGATAAATGATTTGATTTATATTAGCAGTTGCTGGGAAGAAAGCCCCCACATTACTAACAGAAGCTGCAAGCTTCATATCTTTCTATGTTGTGTTGCAGGATTGAAAGCTCAACATTAGAAGCAAAATCATGAGGAATCGCAAATTCTGTAAAAGGAATATGCTCATGGAAACTGAAGTAAGCTGAGTGCTATGAAGCTTCAGAATCAGAAGAAGGAAGAAAGAAGTGTGATAATATTCTGATAGAATATGCATTAACTTATTTTCTGTCCTTAACATGTTCTGATAATCCTATATCTTATCATATATAATTTGATGCATTGTGTATGTTCTGATATATATATGTGATAAGTTATGATTTATTCATGCTACAACTTTTGTTGTGGAGTTTGTTCTGTAACATTTCAGAATGTAGAAGATGCTCTGATGATGCTCAAATACATTCAACAATGTTCTGATACAATCTAGCATGGAATAATTCAAGAAGAAATTCAAGCTCTGAAGCTGTCCGCTGGAAGCAAGAATCAGAAGCTGTGAATGTTCCGAGGATCAAAGAAATTCAAGTTCTGAAGCTGTCCGATGGAAGCAGGAATCAGAAGCTATGAATGTTCTGAGGATCTAAAGAAATTCAATGTTCTGAAGCTGTCCTATGGAAGCAGAAATCAAAAGCAGTGAATGTTCTGAAGTTCAAGCATATGTGAACGTCTCTACTGAAATACTCAGGGAAGTCTTTTATTTATAAAATTCTTCTAGTATTAATTTCAGGGGGAGATTATTCATCTCAGGGGGAGATTGTTAATCTCAGGGGGAGACACATTCACATTATGTTTATATGCTTATGCTATAACTGTGTAATTGTCTTTTGCCGTCTGTTATTCTGATTGCAAATTCATATCATTTATATATGTTTTTGTCATCATCAAAAAGGGGGAGATTGTTAGAACAAGAATTGTTCTGATCAATAATCTTAGTTTTGATGATAACAATGTATATAAATTTTGCTCAAGATAATGTGGTACTCTAATCCTATGCAATTTCCTTTTCAGGAAATATATAAAGAGTATGCACAAATCAGCGCTAAGAAGCTTTGACTCCGAAGGTTCAGTATGCAACTTCAGCACATGGTCTGGCAAGACATCAGAAGATGGTCAAGCAGAATCAGAACATGGTCTATTAGAAGCATCAGAAGAACTTGAGTTCAGAAGCAGAAGCACTGAAGTCATGGAATCACGCTCAGAAGCATATCAAGATCAGAAGATCAGAAGATGCTCTGCACCAAGCTGTTTGTACTCTGATGATATTCAATGTAGTATTTACAAAGAACAAATCAGAATCAAGTACTAGATGGCAAGCTACGCTGACTGACAAAAGGAACGTTAGAAGCTATTAACTGCAACGTCAGTAGTCACAGCAAACGCAAGGCTCGAGGTAGTTGACAAAAGAGTGAAACATTAAATGCAATGCTGTACGGAATACGCAAAGCATTAAATGCTCCCAACGGTCATCTTCTCAAAACGCCTATAAATATGAAGTTCTGATGAGAAGCAAGGTTACGAATTTTTGGACGCACTTTGAACGAATTCTGAACTATCTCTGATACTATCTTGCTGTTCACTTCAAAAGCTATCA
Source organism: Vicia villosa (assembly GCF_029867415.1). Lineage (NCBI taxonomy): Eukaryota > Viridiplantae > Streptophyta > Magnoliopsida > Fabales > Fabaceae > Vicia > Vicia villosa. Next base: position 182,244 of record NW_026705667.1, on the reverse strand, counting down.
AACTTCATCTTCAACCTCACTACATTACTGTTGTAATACTTTAGTGAGTCTAAGCTTAAATATGTAAGAGAAATATCACTGTTTGCGATTATCGCTTTTAAGAAGCAATTGTAATACTCTTAGAATTTGTTTACATTAAATTGTAAAGGACTAGAGTGATCGGGTTGTGATCAGTATACTCTAGAGAAGTCTTAGAAGGTCTCTAAGCAGTTGTTCCTAGAGTGATCAAGTTGTGATCAGAAGACTCTAGAAGACTTAGAAGTTGTCTAAATGGAAAACCATTGTAATCTCGTGTGATTAGTGGATTAAATCCTCAGTTGAGGTAAATCACCTTGTATAGGGTGGACTGGAGTACTTTAGTTAACAACGAACCAGGATAAAAATACTTGTGCAAATTATTTTTATCTTACGAGTTTTTGAAACTACACTTATTCAAACCTCCCTTTCTAAGTGTTTTTCTATCCTTCAGTGTTGAGATGAGTTGTTCATCGTGATTCGGTGTGTTTTAAGTATGTTATATGTGTTAGAACAAGATTTGTTCTGATCAATTATCTTAGTTTTGATGATAACAATAATATGAATTTTGCTTAAGATAATATGGTACTCTAATCCAATGCAATTTCCTTTTCAGGAAATATATAAAGAGTACGCATAATTCAGCGCTCAGAAGCTTTGTCTCAAAGGGTTCAACATGCAACATCAGAACATGGTCTGGCAAGACATCAGAAGATGGTCGAAGCAGAATCAGAACATGGGTCTATGGAAGCATCAGAAGAACAAGAGAACAGAAGCACTGAAGTACTGATGGTATCACGCTCAGAAGCACTTCAAGGTCAGAAGATCAGAAGATGCTATGCACCAAGCTGTTTGACTCTGATGATATTCAAACGTTGTATTCACAAACATCAGATCAGAAGGAAGTACAAGTGGCAAGCTACGCTGACTGACAAAAGGAACGTTAAAAGCTATTAAAGGCTACGTCAGTAGACACAGCATGAACAAGGCTCGAGGTAGTTGACAAAAGCGTATAACATTAAATGCGATGCTGTACGGAACACGCAAAGCATTAAATGCACTCAACGGTCATCTTCTCCAACGCCTATAAATATGAAGTTCTGATGAGAAGCAAGGTTAACGATTCTGCACTAAAAACAACGTCTATTAACTTGCTGAAACTCTGTTCAAATTCAAAGCTCAGAATCTTCATCTTCATCAAAGCTCACTACATTGCTGTTGTAATATATTAGTGAGATTAAGCTTAAACGTTAAGAGAAATATCACAGTTTGTGATTATCGCTTTTAAGAAGCAATTGTAATACTCTTAGAATTGATTACATTAAGTTGTAAGGAACTAGAGTGATCGTGTGGATCAGAATACTCTAGGAAGTCTTAGAGGTTATCTAAGCAGGTTGTAACTAGAGTGATCGTGTGGATCAGTATACTCTAGAAAAGTCTTAGAGGGTATCTAAGCAGTTGTTCCTGGAGTGATCAGTGTGTGATCAGAAGACTCTGGAAGACTTAGTTGCTGACTAAGTGGAGAACCATTGTAATCCGTGCGATTAGTGGATTAAATCCTCAGTTGAGGTAAATCATCTCTGCGGGGGTGGACTGGAGTAGTTTAGTTAACAACGAACCAGGATAAAAATAACTGTGCAATTTATTTTTATCTGTCAAGTTTTTAAAGCTACACTTATTCAAACCCCCCCTTTCTAAGTGTTTTTCTATCCTTCAATTGGTATCAGAGCGCCGGTTCTAAGGTGCAAGCACTTAACCGTGTTTAGAAAAGATTCAGGAAGAGAAAAACGCTTCAGTAAAAGATGGTTGATGAAAGTGAAAAGTCTACACCTGCATCTACATCTGGCTCTGCTAAGCAATACAACGGTAACAATGGTTATACTAGACCGCCGGTATTTGATGGTGAAAACTTTGAATACTGGAAAGATAAACTGGAAAGTTACTTTCTTGGTCTAGATGGTGATCTATGGGATCTTCTGATGGATGGTTACAAACATCCAGTAAATGCCAGTGGCGTAAAGCTGACAAGGCAAGAAATGAATGATGATCAGAAAAAGCTTTTCAGGAATCATCATAAATGCAGAACTGTTTTGCTGAATGCTATCTCTCATGCTGAGTATGAGAAGATATCTAACAGGGAAACGGCCTATGACATATATGAGTCCTTGAAAATGACTCATGAAGGAAATGCTCAAGTCAAGGAGACTAAAGCTCTAGCTTTAATCCAGAAGTATGAAGCCTTCAAGATGGAGGATGATGAAGACATTGAAAAGATGTTTTCAAGATTTCAAACTCTTACTGCTGGATTGAGAGTTCTTGACAAGGGATACACCAAGGCTGATCACGTAAAGAAGATCATCAGAAGCTTACCCAGAAGATGGGGTCCTATGGTGACTGCATTCAAGATTGCAAAGAATCTGAATGAAGTTTCTCTGGAAGAGCTTATCAGTGCCTTGAGAAGTCATGAAATAGAGCCGGACGCAAATGAGCCTCAAAAGAAAGGTAAGTCTATTGCATTAAAATCCAATATCAAGAAATGCACTAACGCTTTTCAGGCTAGAGAAGAAGATCCTGAAGAATCAGAATCTGAAGAAGAAGATGAACTGTCTTTGATCTCCAGAAGGCTAAATCAACTCTGGAAGACCAAGCAAAGGAAGTTCAGAGGCTTCAGAAGTTCAAAGAAATTTGAACGTGGAGAATCTTCTGATGACAGAAGATTTGACAAGAAGAAGGTCATGTGCTATGAATGCAATGAGCCTGGACACTTCAAGAATGAATGTCCAAATCTTCAGAAGGAAAATCCCAAGAAGAAGTTTCATAAGAAGAAAGGTCTTATGGCAACCTGGGATGAGTCAGAAGATGATTCAGACTCTGAAGATGAGCAGGCTAACTGTGCGCTGATGGCGACAGAAGATGACGGATCAGAATCTACATCAGAATCAGATTCTGAAGAGATATCCTTGACTACAAAAAGGACAAAGCACAACATGTCATGGTACCTGGACTCTGGATGCTCACGACACATGACAGGAAGAAGGTCTATGTTCCAAGACCTGGTGCTTAAGTCTGGAGGGGAAGTCAAGTTTGGAGGAGATCAGAAGGGCAAGATAATTGGCTCTGGAACTATAAAGTCTGGTAACTCTCCTTCCATTTCTAATGTACTTCTTGTAGAAGGATTAACTCATAACCTCTTATCTATCAGTCAATTGAGTGACAATGGTTATGATATAATCTTTAATCAAGAGTCTTGCAAGGCTGTAAATCAGAAGGATGGCTCAATCCTATTTACAGGCAAGAGGAAGAACAACATTTATAAGACAGATCTGCAAGATCTTATGAGTCAGAAGGTGACTTGTCTTATGTCTGTTTCTGAAGAGCAGTGGGTCTGGCACAGAAGATTAGGTCATGCTAGTTTGAGAAAGATTTCTCAGATTAACAAACTGAATCTTGTCAGAGGACTTCCTAATCTGAAATTCAAATCAGATGCTCTTTGTGAAGCATGTCAGAAGGGCAAGTTCTCCAAACCTGCATTCAAGTCCAAGAATGTTGTTTCTACCTCAAGGCCATTAGAACTCTTGCACATTGATCTGTTTGGCCCAGTCAAAACAGCATCTGTCAGAGGGAAGAAATATGGATTAGTCATCGTAGATGATTATAGCCGCTGGACATGGTGGTGAATTTGAGAACAGATCCTTTGAAGAATTCTTCAAAGAAAATGGTATTGCCCATGATTTCTCTTATCCTAGAACTCCACAGCAAAATGGGGTTGTAGAACGAAAGAATAGGACTCTGCAAGAAATGGCCAGAACCATGATCAATGAAACCAATATGGATAAGCATTTCTGGGCAGAAGCAATAAACACTGCATGCTATATTCAGAATAGAATCTCTATCAGACCTATTCTTAATAAGACTCCTTATGAATTGTGGAAGAATAGAAAGCCCAACATTTCATATTTCCATCCTTTTGGATGTGTATGCTTTATTCTGAACACTAAAGATCATCTTGGTAAGTTTGATTCCAAAGCACAAAAATGTTTCCTTCTTGGATATTCTGAACGCTCAAAAGGCTACAGAGTATACAATACTGAAACATTGATTGTAGAAGAATCAATCAATATCAGGTTTGATGATAAGCTTGGTTCTGAAAAACCAAAGCAGTTTGATAATTTTGCAGATTGGGATATTGATATATCAGAAGTTGTTGAGCCAAGAAGCAACGCATCAGAAGTAGAGCTTCTCAGAAGCAAAGAATCTGAAGATCAAGTATCAGCTTCTCTGGAGAATCTAAGCATATCTGAAGAACCATCTGTCAGAAGATCATCCAGACTCATCTCTGGTCATTCAGAAGATGTCATTCTTGGAAAGAAGGATGATCCAATCAGAACAAGAGCATTCCTTAAGAACAATGCAGACTGTCAATTAGGTCTTGTATCTTTGATCGAGCCAACTTCTGTTGATCATGCTCTAGAAGATCCAGACTGGATAATTGCTATGCAAGAAGAACTGAATCAGTTTACAAGGAATGATGTTTGGGATCTTGTTCCTAGACCAGATGGATTCAATATGATCGGTACAAAATGGGTCTTCAGAAACAAGCTCAGTGAGAAAGGTGAAGTAGTAAGGAACAAAGCCAGACTGGTGGCTCAGGGTTATAGTCAGCAAGAAGGGATTGACTATACAGAAACCTTTGCACCAGTGGCCAGGTTAGAATCTATTCGTCTATTAATTTCATTTGCCACTCAACATAACATCACTCTCTATCAGATGGATGTTAAGAGTGCCTTCTTAAATGGTTATATAGATGAAGAAGTTTATGTCCATCAACCTCCTGGTTTTGAAGACTCTATGTCTCCTAATCATGTTTTTAAACTAAAGAAATCATTGTATGGATTGAAACAGGCTCCCAGAGCTTGGTATGAACGCTTAAGTTCTTTCCTTCTGGATAATGGTTTCACTAGAGGAAAAGTGGACACTACTCTCTTTTGTAAAACCTTTAAAAGGGATATTTTAATTTGTCAAATATATGTAGATGATATTATTTTTGGAACATCTAATGCTACACTTGGGAAGGAGTTTGCTGAGTCTATGCAGGCTGAGTTTGAAATGAGCATGATGGGAGAACTCAAGTATTTCCTTGGAATACAAATAAATCAAACATCAGAAGGAACGTATGTTCACCAAACCAAGTATGTGAAGGAACTTCTGAAGAAGTTTAATCTTCTAGACTGCAAAGAAGCCAAAACTCCTATGCATCCAACATGCATCCTAGGTAAGGATGAGGTAAGTAAGAAGGTAGATCAGAAGTTATACAGAGGTATGATTGGATCTCTTCTATATCTGACTGCTTCTAGACCTGACATTCTGTTCAGTGTTTGTTTGTGAGCTAGATTCCAATCAGATCCTAGAGAATCTCATTTAACTGCTGTTAAGAGAATTCTAAGGTATCTGAAAGGTACTACTAATGTTGGCTTAGTTTACAGAAAATCTAAAGAATACAACTTAGTAGGATTCTGCGATGCTGACTATGCTGGAGACAGAATTGAGAGAAAGAGTACTTCAGGAAGTTGCCAATTTCTTGGAAGTCATTTGATCTCCTGGTATAGCAAGAAGCAAGCAACTATTGCTCTATCAACAACAGAAGCAGAATATGTCGCTGCTGCTGGTTGCAGTACACAGATGCTCTGGATGAAGAGTCAGTTAGAAGATTATCAGATATTTGAGAGTAACATTCCTATATTCTGTGATAATACTTCTGCTATATGTTTATCTAAGAATCCTATTCTTCATTCAAAAGCTAAACATATTGAGATTAAACATCATTTCATAAGGGAATATGTTCAGAAGGGCGTTATATCTTTAAACTTTGTTGATACAGACCATCAATGGGCTGATATTTTTACAAAACCCCTGGCTGAAGATAGGTTTAAGTTCATTCTGAAGAACATCGGTATGGATTTATGCCCAGAATGAGAAGATGAGAAGTTCTTATGTATGAGTATCTTCTGAAATGAAAATGGACTATTTTTTTATCAGAAGTTCTGATTGAAATCTTTTAGAAATTATGATTCGGTTATTTCTAACGTTTCATTGTCTAAGTTGATTCAGAACCTCTTTTAAAGCAAAACAGCTGTAACGTTTTATCTCGGGATGGTAAACCTGTCGTTACTATTCATGGATAAGCGCGCGTGCAGTTGAAGGGACGCCGACCATAGGTAACTGTGCTAGTCACCTCATTTGTCTTTATTATCTCTCCTCACGTCACGTAACATTAAATGCTTTTCATCATTTACTCTCTTTCAGTTTTTTTTATGTTCTTCAAACGTTTCTTTTCCCTCTTATATTTCTCTCACTTTGCATTCCTCATCAAGTTATTTCTCTCTCTCTTCCGTTTTCTTCTCTTGCTCAAACAAGTTTTTCTTACTTTTAAAAAATACTAGCTCAAACCTAGCGTTCATCCTAAGTCTGTTGAGGATCTATGACTCAAAGGCGACAGATCTCTGCATATCTCGGGATGGCTCTCCTAATACCTCTCAAGTCAGACCTCTTCTTTGATGTTGTTATCAACTTTCACCCAAAGACAGAAGACTTTCTTGAGTTATGGGAGGAGGTTAAGAATGATATTCTTAACTTCTATGTTAAGGGAAAGCCCCGTTTGCAACATTAGCTCTCTGTCTGTGAACTGTCCCTCTCTTCCTCTTTGGTCACTTGGATCTCTCCTACAGTGGAGGTTCTAGTCTGGAAGACAAGAGTCCACAGGGATTCTTGATGGGTTGACACAGAGTGTGTCCTGCTAGGGTGCTGTTTTTAATTTTTGTAGTCATTTCCTCTTGGGATGACTTTTTATGTATTTGCTAGGAATGTTTCTCATCTTGTTAAACATAGGAACCTTTTGTAATATCTTTTGATTATCAGTGAAAAGTTTCTTTGTTTTTACATTCCAGTGATTTTATTTGTCGTTTTATTCATCTGAATCTTTTGAAATATTCTTTTTGATGTTATGACAAAAAGGGGGAGAAGATAAATGATAAATGATTTGATTAATCTATCAGTTGCTGGGTAAAGCTCCCACACATTTACTAACAAGAACTGCAAGTTCTATATGGTTTAAGTGTTTTGCAGGTATAAAGAAGTGAAGAGAATCTTCAAAGCAAACACAAGAAGCTAAACCATGGAAACTGAAGCAAGCTGAGTGCTGTAAAGCTTCAGAAATCAGAAGCAAGAAAGAAGAATGAATCAGATGCACTGATAATAGAATTTGATCCATATTTGTCTATTTGATCTGACAAAATTCTATTTGCTCTGATACATTATTTTAGCCTATATGGCTCTGATACATATCATGTGTTCTAATATACATTTTATGTTCTGACTCGTTCATGCTGACTTTTGTCGTTTAGTTTTTGTTCTGTAACATTTCAGGATGTAGAGATGCTCAGATGATGCTCTGGTACATTCAACAATGTTCTGATACAAATCTAGCATGAAGTGATGTTGGTAGAAATTCAAAGCTCTGAAGCTATCCGAGGGAAGCAGAAATCAGAAGCTGTGAATGTTCTAAAGATCCAGAAAACTCAAGTTCTGAAGCTGTCCTAAAGGGAAGCAGAAATCAGAAGCTGTGAATGTTCAGAAGATCAAAGAAATTCAAGTTCTGAAGCTGTCCTAAATGGAAGCAGAAGTCAGAAGCTGTGAATGTTCAGAAGATCAAAGAAATTCAAGTTCTGAAGCTGTCCTAGATGGAAGCAGGAATCAGAAGCTGTGAGTGTTCTAGGGATCTAAAGAAATTCTAGTTCTGAAGCTGTCCAATGGAAGCAGAAGTCAGAAGCTATGAATTCTCTGAAGACAGAAGCTTATATGATCGTCTCTACCGAAATAATCAGGGAAGTCTTTTATTAAAGTTCTTCGAGTATTTATTTCAGGGGGAGATTATTTATCTCAGGGGGAGATTGTTAATCTCAGGGGGAGACATATTCATATGCTTATGCTATAGCTGTGTAATTTGTCTTTTGCCGTCTATTATTTCTGATCGCAAATTCATATCATTTATATATGTTTTTGTCATCATCAAAAAGGGGGAGATTGTTAGAACAAGATTTGTTCTGATCAATTATCTTAGTTTTGATGATAACAATAATATGAATTTTGCTTAAGATAATATGGTACTCTAATCCAATGCAATTTCCTTTTCAGGAAATATATAAAGAGTACGCATAATTCAGCGCTCAGAAGCTTTGTCTCAAAGGGTTCAACATGCAACATCAGAACATGGTCTGGCAAGACATCAGAAGATGGTCGAAGCAGAATCAGAACATGGGTCTATGGAAGCATCAGAAGAACAAGAGAACAGAAGCACTGAAGTACTGATGGTATCACGCTCAGAAGCACTTCAAGGTCAGAAGATCAGAAGATGCTATGCACCAAGCTGTTTGACTCTGATGATATTCAAACGTTGTATTCACAAACATCAGATCAGAAGGAAGTACAAGTGGCAAGCTACGCTGACTGACAAAAGGAACGTTAAAAGCTATTAAAGGCTACGTCAGTAGACACAGCGTGAACAAGGCTCGAGGTAGTTGACAAAAGCGTATAACATTAAATGCGATGCTGTACGGAACACGCAAAGCATTAAATGCACTCAACGGTCATCTTCTCCAACGCCTATAAATATGAAGTTCTGATGAGAAGCAAGGTTAACGATTCTGCACTAAAAATAACGTCTATTAACTTGCTGAAACTCTGTTCAAATTCAAAGCTCAGAATCTTCATCTTCATCAAAGCTCACTACATTGCTGTTGTAATATATTAGTGAGATTAAGCTTAAACGTTAAGAGAAATATCACAGTTTGTGATTATCGCTTTTAAGAAGCAATTGTAATACTCTTAGAATTGATTACATTAAGTTGTAAGGAACTAGAGTGATCGTGTGGATCAGAATACTCTAGGAAGTCTTAGAGGTTATCTAAGCAGGTTGTAACTAGAGTGATCGTGTGGATCAGTATACTCTAGAAAAGTCTTAGAGGGTATCTAAGCAGTTGTTCCTGGAGTGATCAGTGTGTGATCAGAAGACTCTGGAAGACTTAGTTGCTGACTAAGTGGAGAACCATTGTAATCCGTGCGATTAGTGGATTAAATCCTCAGTTGAGGTAAATCATCTCTGCGGGGATGGACTGGAGTAGTTTAGTTAACAACGAACCAGGATAAAAATAACTGTGCAATTTATTTTTATCTGTCGAGCAACTCCCTGGTAACTTCGATAACAAGGAGCTTTTTCTCTATTTCATTTACATATGAAATTCTATATTAACAATGTAGTTAGATAATTAACATAGTTATTGATATAAACTCAAAGTATACAAAAATAATAAAAATACACCTTAATTACTCATAACTAAAACTATGAAGCGGTAGATTTTTTTCTGTCACCAGTTTGTTTGGAATTCGATAACAAAATGAATATTGTATCAAATCTGTTGTTCCCTATGGTCAATCTTTGATGTGAATACACTTAGAGCTACACCTCTCAATTCATTCTGCAGCTCCTATATGATTGAGATAAGAAATTTGTTAGGCACTATGACAGATTCGAAACACAGGATCATGACCCCTTCCGAGTTCGAAACAAGGCGAATGACTCTAAATTCCCTACTAGTTTAGGACTTCTCCATGCAGGGCTATTATGGTTCATGTCAAAGCATCATCATCATCATCATAAGCTCATGCAGTTTGGAATGAACATGCAGTTTGGAAAAAGGATTTGAAAACAGAGAAACAATGCAACTAAATTTTCAACCAACTAGGTTACTCAATACAAGACTAGTATCAACACGATGACCTAAATCATGAGGTGAAAAAGTAAGCATAAGCTCATGATATTTCTACACACAATTTTACTATTTTAACTTTATGACTCCTATATTCTAATGTCAAGAGAATCATGAATTTGTGTAAGTTCTAACCTATTCACCGCAATGGCTTTAGTTCTCTCAGTAACATCATATCCCACTGTATATTCCAACAATCTCTTCAAATAATAAACTACACAACCACAAAGTATAGATAACATTCACTTTCAAAACCTAATAATCAAACAACCCATTACAATCTTAAATTTTAACACATAAGGGTCAGTCTAAAATTTTATTAATTTACCAATATGTAAGTGGCATATTCAAAATCACATAAGTAAACTCATTGTGGCATTTCAACAAGCATCTTGTTTACAAAAATCACCTAAGTTTATACTCAATCTAACTTAAAATCATCTAATTTCAGAAATGAATAGGAACAAATTTACCACTTCAGCAAAACAGGAACAAAACCTGCCATGGATCAATACAAAGTTCAATTTAAAGAAGAGACAACATGTACAAAATGAGGATCATTGAGAGTAAATGTTTATGTACATTGAAACCCTAACTATGGAAACTGAAACTCTTGTAACATTCATGATTTCAATTGATTTTTAGCTTAAGCCATAACTTGATAGCACCGAGGTACGAAGTGTATCTAATGTCAAGAGAATACCTGAGTTGGAGTGTGAAGATGAAGAAGACGACAACGCTAGGCTCCGGCGAAATTGCGGCAACAGAACACGGCGAAGATGGGACTCCGAGGAACGGGCTACGGCTATGGCGAGGTTGGGACTCCGAGGAACACCGGCGAAGTGTAAATAAAATTGATTTTTAGATTTTTGAATTGTGTTTGGAGTTGAGTAATTTTGTTGAGCAAAGTAACGTTGCAGGAACTTTGAAGAAGTACAATATCAGTTTATATATAAATCCTATTTCAAAAGAAAGAACAACTTTGTAACTGCGTTTGCAATGTCAATTTCACATCCCAATGCACATTTTAACGTGATTTTCAAAAGCTACAAAGGTTAGCTTCCACGTTAACTTGAATAGCAAACGTGCTTTTGGCATTTTTGATGGTTTACCAAAGATATATTTAATCTAGCGGCTATGTTTGGATATCATAAAATCAACGGAGCGGAATAGAGCGGAGCGGAGTGGGATGGAGCGGAGTGGAACGGAGCGGAACGAAAATATCATTCCATTGTTTGGAAATTTTAGGACGGAACAAGATAAGTTGTTCATTCCGCCCAAATTGGAGGGTAAGAAAAATGGTGGTAAGTGATGGAATGGAATGGAATCCATACCACTCTATTCCGCTCCGTTCCATCCGTTTTTAAATTATCCAAACAATGGAATACCATTTTATTTCATCTCATTCCGCTCCGCTCCATCCGGTTCCATCAATCCAAACAAAGCCTTAGTGGTAGTGACTTAGTCTAGTTTCCAAACGTAGTTTCGATTTTCAACTATAAGTTCGCATCATATTAAATTTTTTTAATTTTATTTTTTAAAAACTTTCATACCTATTATTTTTTTATAATTTTATAATTTTATTTTTTTTAAAAACTATCATACTTATTAATAAAATATAAGTTAAAGAATTAAAAATATATATAATTCAAAATTTGCATATTATTTATTTATTTTATTAAAAATTAAGATTAAAATTAAAAATAAAAATTAAGTAAAATACATTATAAAAATAATTAATAACATAAAAAAAATTAAGATTAAAAAGTAAAATTAAACCAAATAAAAAAGCACCATAAATATAATTAATAAAATAGAAAAAATAATGATAAATTTTTTTATAAATATAAATATTGAAATATGCCAATTCCGCAGGTAATACCGCAGGAAATTTTCCTGCGGAATTACCTGCGAATTCTGTATTACAGTTTGGTTTTAATAAAAGTTGATATTCACAGGAAGATCCGCAGGAAAGTTTTCTGCGAAATTACCTGCGGAAATTTTATTTTTGTTAGATATTTTGTTTAAAATATATATTTCGCAGTAAAATCCGCAGGTATTCCTGCGGAATTTGCTGCCAAATCTGTATCCACAGAAAACTTAATATATTTAACAAAGTCCCAGAAAAATCCGCAGGTATACCTGCGGAATATTTTCCGCAGATAATTTGAGTATTCCTAGTAGTGCTCTATTAAGTAGCATATTTACATAACTCTATGATAAAGATTGTTTTGTTGTACACAAAGCAAATAAAATAAAATATATGATATTGCAGCATAAATAATAGCATATATTTTGAAAAGGCATCATCATCATCATCATCATGTACTCTCTATATATATTTAAAAGGTATATATATTCTATATACATAGAAAATTAGTTGCAATGATCAGAATAAAAAATTTGCATTTGACAAAGAACTTTACAATTAAGTTTTGATTTAGATTCTATGTGAATAATTTATTTGTGTTTAATGAAACTTATTATTGTAAAATATAGACCTATGACTTATATAGACCTATGAGTTTAGACCTATGAGTTTGAATTCTAATGTAACTATTGAATTCCGAGATGTGAAATTTTGACAACCTTATCACGAAGGATAAGGAACTTAAAATTTTCACAAATAAAAACCTCGTGAGGAAGGTCCTCTGTAAATTATTGAAATACAAACCAAAAGTTTGATTATATAATTGCAAGATTCACGAATTAAAAGGGGAGACATACAAGTTAGGGGGAGAATTTTCAATCTTATCAAAAAAAAGAATTCAAAGAGTTTGTCAACATCAAAAAGGGGGAGATTGTGAAGAATATATCTTATATTTAGTTTTGATGAAGACAAAGGTTATCAAAAGGATCAAAATTGTCATGCACATCAATGATGTAGTTAATCAAGAAGGTTGAACATAGAAGTTCAAGAGAATATTTGAGAGAAGTGAACATAACTAAGGTACTCGTTGCAATTTATATTATACCATTTTAAATTGCTCATAATTTTATCTCTCACTTCATCTAAAAAGCTTCTTGCATCACCATGCATGATTATCAAAAAATCGTTCTTCATATGATTCTTGTGACAAGTGTTTGTACACAAAGTCGTGTGAGAATATTGAGATATTCCTTTATCTCCATGTTGATTATATGATTAATCACTCGCAACGAGATGAATGGAATTTTAGAAACAAAGGTTTCTAACTTCCACATTCAAGATGAAAAATCTTGAAATAGTGGACACTCTTTGCGATTAAAGTAAAGCGAAAGAGTGGGGGTTGAGAAAACCACATTCAAGATGAAAGATCTTGGACTAGTTAACACTCTTTTGGAGATCAAAGTAATGAAAAAATAGTGGGGGTTATGAACTTAGTCAAAGACACTTTGAGAAAGTTCTTGATAAGTTCAGACTATCACGTTTCAAGAAAGTGAATATTCAATTTGATCTTAGTGTCAAAATGATGATGGAAGAGATGTGGCTATATTAGAATACGCAAGTGAAATTTGTTTTCTAATGTAATGTACCAGACCTGACATAGCATTTGCACTTAGTAAATGAGTAGATTTACTAGAAATACAAATGGTGAGCATTGGAAGGCCATCACAAGGATTTTGATTATCTTTTAAAAACCAAAATCTTGACCTCTGTTATGGTAGCTTTCCTGCCATATAAGAAGGATATACCAATATGAGTTGGATATCGAGTGTTGGAGATCATATATTTACACTAGTTGGTGGTGAGATTTCTTGGAAGATCAAGAAACAAAGATGCAACACTCTTTTGACCATGGATCCATAGTATGTGGATCTCGCTTCTACTGGTCAAGAAGTTGAATGGTTGAAAGACCTTCTGTTGGAAGTTCCATTGGATGAAGACAATGTTTCAAAGGTGTTAACACAACGTGATAGTCAAGCCAATTTATCAAGAGAATTCAGATATGTATAAAATGAAAAGTCTGGGCACTAAGGCCTTAGACATTCTTTCGTGAGAAAATTGTTAAAAATGTAATCATTTAATTCACATATATACGATCGATCTATAATTTTGAATGATTCATTTACTAAACTACTAGCCAGGGATTTAGTAAAGACAACCTCAAGAGGTGTGAGGTTGAGACTCCTTGAATAAGTGTTCCAACAATGATAGCAACCCAATCTGAAGTTAATACATCTTAACCTAAGATTCAATGGGTAACAACAAGTCGTTGATTTGGAAGATGGTGCAACATTTTGTGACAATGTTGACTATTACATAATTGAGGGTTGAGCTTTTTAGAAACTCTTAATGAAGTTCGATATCGAGGAGTATATGTATCTCAAGAAATAGATACAAACTGAACTTCACCTATATGAATTTCAAGATGGTGCCGTCTTAAAGTGAGAGTTGGAGTTTCTCTCGTGAAAAATTCATGAAGAACAGGAAAAGCACATGGCCATAAATAGTGCTAGGCGAGATATGTCGGCGAAGAACCTTTAAAGAGTGTGTGTATAGTAACGCCGGTCTGATCACATGGGATAACGGTTCAAAGCATAGCTACCTAACGTTCCGATTAGGCTTTGCGTTGTCTTTACTAAAGTTAAGTTCAAATCGAAAGATACCTAACTGTATTAACACTCTTTTGCTTTCTATATTCTGGAATTGGACTTTGTCATTATTAGAACAAGTGGGGGATTGTTGTAAATTATTAATAACAATTAATAATATGATAGTTGTTCCAAAATGACAAGAGAAGTGGATTTGAAAAATGGCAACACTTCATGAAGTGTTGTAGAATGAAACCATGCAACTTTTGAAGTGTGTTGTTATAGGCCAATCATTGTGACTTTTGGTAAAAGACATTGTTTCACCAAGGGTCGCTACCTTGTGAAACAATACCAATATGGCCTATAAATAATTCATTCTAAATTCAGAAAAAGAACAACACAAAAATGCAAATCCTCTATAATAATTCCAGAGCACTCTTCGCTACATTCGAGTTTTCGCCGGTCTTGCGCAAACTAGAGAAGGCTGAATTATCTTGGGTATTCCTGCGTAAAAACTCCAAGACAAATTGGGAGTGCTTGAAATACTATAAGGAAAGTGTCCCGTACACGATTCTAGCCTCGATTCCATTCGGTTTAAATTAATTTTCTAACACCTGCAACCAAACACAACAAGCTCATACAACTCAATACACGCACAGATCCGTAACACACGTTTGCAATGCTGAGTGACTTCGCCCACAAAACAGACGGAAGCTGAACTCACCGATCCAAAACCGTCCTCACAATCCATCACCGAGTCAACACGACGCTCGCAACTTCTCACGACCACAACTCAGCAACTCGGCGAATCGTACATGGACATCAAGGCATAGTTTCCATCTTCACATTAAACGCGCATCTTCAACGCGACAAAAGCCATAATCGCGACAATCATACCTCCAATGGTAACTTCAATCTTTTGTTTTCTTCATGCTTAGTAATTGTTGAATCTGTTGCTTATGGAACATTGTGTTTAGTTACTGTATGCTCTTTTTGTTTTTCGTGATTGACTGTTGTGGTTTGAGGAGAGAAGAGTCGATTCGTTTGAGTGAGAACAGAGGAACATTGGTTTAGTTTGTGTAAAAATCATAGAAACAGAGCCGTGAGATTTGAGAGAGTGAAAGAAGGGTTGACCGAATGAAGTTAAGTGGTGGAGGCGGATCACCCCAGTAGACTTAGGGTTTATTTTCATGTTTATTGATGGTTTGGGCTTTATGGTAGAAAGTCCAATCTGATTTACTCTTATGTATCCCTATGCGCTACATACACCCCACTTGTTTGTTCACTTTGAGTTATCATTTGGACCAAGTCTCTTTTGAGCCCAACCGAATTTTGATCTACACCTCAGCCAGCAAGCATACCTCTCTCTTTGAGTTTGGTTTGAATTTAATCTTGGGCCTTGCTCTTAAGCCCAGCGCCCAGAATAATATGACGCACCCTCCATTTCATTTTTTTTAAGCCCATTTAGTTTTATTTCAATTATTTCCATGTTATATTCATTCTATCAATTAATTCATTAATGTTTCATTTTTGTTTGATTTTAATTTCTATTATTAAAAACATCAAAAATAGGTTAGTTTTATTGTCCATATTAAAAATACTAAAAATATTAGATTAATCTCGATCCAAAAATCAATAAACCTTGGTCCAACGCCAAGTCGTTACAAATTATTTCTCGATCCAACGTCGAGTTTCTTCCTTACAAACTTTCTTTAAACCATACCGAAAGATCGAGTGACAAGAAGTGTACACCTCTTCAATACCTCGATTCTTTTGGATTAACACCTTTTTTTTAAAACCTTTCTTAATCAAATCAAAGCGATCAAGTGACAAGAAGTGAACACCTCTTGAATACCTTGATCTTTTGAATTAAAATACATTAATCAAATCAAAGTGATCAAGTGACAAGAAGTGAACACCTCTTGAATACCTTGATCCTTTGAATCAAAACAAATTAATCAAATCAAAGTGATCAAGTGACAAGAAGTGAACACCTCTTGAATACCTTGATCCTTTGAATCAAAACACATTAATCAAATCAAAGTGATCAAGTGACAAGAAGTGAACACCTCTTGAATACCTTGGTCCTTTGAATCAAAACAAATTAATCAAATCAAAGTGATCAAGTGACAAGAAGTGAACACCTCTTGAATACCTTGATCCTTTGAATCAAAACACATTAATCAAATCGAAAGATCGGGTGACAAGAAGTGCACACCTCTTGAATATCTTGATCTTTTGAACCAAAATACATTAATTAACAAGGACAACAAGTGACAATGGGGCTCGCTCCTGTTGAATACCTTGGGTAAAGGACGCGCTAGGTGCACACCTATGCTCAAACACCTTACTAAACGTCCGCAAGCATCCTCCTTCATTAACTTGGACAACAAGTGACAATTGGTGAACACCTTTTGAATACCTTGGGTAAAGACGCGCTAGGTGAACACCTATGCTCAATCCTTTGCTAAACATCCGTAAACAAAACAACTTCAATTTCAATAAAACCTTTTTGCCTCATGGCCTTTTCATATTAAAACCTCTTTTCATAAATCGAGACACTTAGTCAATTTCAAAATGCGAACATACTCCTACATGTGAAGATCGAATATCTTCCACTCGAATGCGATGATGGCCAAAATCTCGTCTCACTCTTGATTTAGTCATCCATTCTTGTAGTGATCTCTTATCCATGTGTACGTAGTATTGTCTCCATTTGAAAGCGATCGAGTACCTCTCGCTAAAATCAACCAACAAACTTTTCGTGGTTCTTAGCCCGAACTACGATTGCTCTGACTTTCCCATTGCAATAGGGAATACGTAGGCACAAGATACAAACGTCTTGGCGAGCATAATAATAAAAAAATCATTTCTTTTTCTTCACAATAACAAAACCTTTTCTTTCATCTTTTCTCGATTAATAAGTATAAGAATGCAAACATTACGCTAACACTCAAACACGAAACTAACTAAATGGGTCCCATCGAGTACGATGGAGGTGAGGGGTGTTAATACCTTCCCCTTGCTTAACCGACTCCCGAACCCTAATTTGGTTGCGATGACCATCTTATCCATTTCTTTTCTCTTTATGGGTTTTATCGATATTTTCCCTTTCCTTCTTGGAATAAATAAAGTTCGGTGGCGACTCTGTTGTACTTCGAGCGCGCAATTACGCTCGAGTGTATTTTTTACCGCTACAGTAAGAAACTGAGCTTAGCTTCTGCCACTTTGACATTAACCAAAATGTCTCCAAAGGTATTCTTGTTCCAACCTTTCAACTCTTTTTTCAACAACTGAAGCTTTTTAGACAGAATAAACATATTACACCCCACCACTTTTTGATTCCAAACTTTAACAATGAGATCTTTGCAGCCCTTGTGGAGAGTCCAAGCTTTTAAGAATTTGAATTGCGACACTACCCTGAGAGGATTGATATGCATCTCCAGCAAAAGAGGATAGTGATCCGAGGAAACTTTGGAGAGGGTGGATACAGAGATTTGATTGCAACAGTCAAACCACAATTGGTTTCCAATGCATCTATCAAGGCGCCTTTCCATCGTGAACGGAGCATCTCGCTTATTAGACCAAGTAAACTCAGCACCGATCGTAGGAATGTGAATAAGATGGGAATGATCGGTCCAATTTTGAAAATCCATCATAGGGCCTCTAGAGGGATTGAGCCTACCTCTATGCTCATGAGCACCTAAAATAGCATTAAAATTGCCAAAGAAGGACCAAGGAAGAGGGTGCGAAGATTGAAGATTGTTAAGATCAGACCAAAGCTCCCTTCTCTTTATAAGGTTGGTGGAAGCATAGATTGCTGCACAAGCCAAGTTGCAATGATCCAAATCAAACGAGAAAGCAACAAATTGATCCGATAAAGAAATCACTACGGGGGAGAACACATTGGTACAGAAGCACCATAAGGACGGTTGCGATGCAGAGTTGAAACTGAAAGGTCTGAAATCCAGTCTGAAAAACCAGTTGGTGGGAAAATTTTATAATCCAATTTTGGTTCGGAAATAAAGATGAAATCCGGGTTATGAAGTTTAATAAGTCTCTTCAAGGCTAATCTTGAGGGGGCGTTAGCCAAGCCCCTGATATTCCAGTAGATGCTCTTCATGAGAAACGCGATTTTAGGCCTGCTTGGGACCTTGTGGGATACTTTTGCTTTTTCTTGGTAACCTGTGTTTTGTTGAGTTTTGAAATGGAAGCCGAAAACGCTCCAACATCAGAATAAGTGTTTTCCAAATTTCCCCACGAGTTCTGCAGAAAATTAGCGTCAACATCGTTGATAATACCAACCCGGTTTTGAGTAGCATCGACAAAGGATGAAACTTGTGAGTCCGAATCCGAAGGCACCTGAGAAACAAAATTATCAGAATTATGGAGCAATAGGAATCTCCGGCTCATTCGAAGAAATCCCGATAGGCTTAGGGACATAAGCGGCCTTTGGTTTGGGAACCTGATTGGAATTGGTTCTCCTCAAAAGCTTACAATCTTGCACTTCATGCCCCGTCTTCTTGCAATGAGTGCAAAGAGCCGGCATATTCTCATATTCTATGTCTGAGAAAAAAGCAAATCCTTCACGTTCAACAAGAACATTATAATGGATAGGCTGAGTCAGATCCATTTCAACAAGAACTCGGACGAAATGTCCAAAAGTTCTATCTAATCTGGATTTGTAGGAGGCAGAATCAATACAAATCGGAGTACCGACACAACTAGCAATAGCAAACAGAATACGGGGCCTCCAATATTCCTATGTAAGACCGAAAAATCTGACCCAGACTTGAGCAGCTGTGTTGTGTTGCAGAGAAGGATTGAAATCCTTGGTCCAAGCAAAAAGCTTCAACGTACCTGGATTCAGATTGATAGAGCCATAAGCATGGACTCTTCGCATATCTTCAGCATTAGAAAAAGTGAGTTCGTAGTAGCCTTTACCAAGGGATAGAATTCCCCAGTTTTCACATCCGGCCAAATAGAAACCAGTTTCACTCGAATTGCCGCCATAGTGAGTGGTGAAGAGCCTTTAGGCCAGATGACACGACCATGCATGTTGTTTTTGCAATCGTTTAATCCTGCCTTGTACTCTTCTTCAGGGATAATTATGGAAGGTCGATCTCCTTTGATGACCGGAGGAGGAAATTGAGAGTTAGGGATGTCACAAACCCCCTTAAGAACCTGAGCAAAAGATTTGGTAGAAGAATCATCGGAGGGGGGCTTTGATGAATCTGGTTTGGTGGCAGTGGACCGGGGAGCAATAGTTTCAGGGAAGAGAGCATTGAAATCCATTCTAAAAATCACAAAGGCATGATGAAGCAGAGAAGGGAAAGAAAGCACGGAGGGAGCTTTGCCGGAGGAGCGCGGCGCTAGGTTTCTAGAGATCACTAAAGGATGCTTATCAGTTTAAAAAACACATTCAATCTGCTCCTCCACGAGTTTCTTCTATTTGGAGTTTAGATATCCCTCATTCTAAATCCCTTTTGGCATGGAGATTTATGTATAATAAAGTACCTATAGATGATCAACTTCAGTTCAAAGGCTTTTTCATGGTCTCAAAGTGCTCCCTATGAATCATCTCTTTCTAACTATTCTTTTTCCACAAAGCTCTGGAAACAGTTCTGTAAATTGCTCAACTTGTTGATCCAGATTTCATCTGCTAACTTTTGGGAAGCCTAATTCCATTTGGAATGCAAGAAATTCTATAAGGTATCATGACATGACTTCTAATCTTTCCACATTTTGTGCTCTCATTATGGTGCAAGTTAAGTTGTCATGCTCTAAATCCAACCACATATTCAAATACAACCAATTTGATTTTGCAGTCCTTAAAGATTTTTAGGTCCTCACTCATCCTCCAAGGGCCTCTCTAATTAAAGAGATTTTTTGGAATCTCCCTCTTCATAGTTGTATAAAGTGCAATGTTGAGAGATCGTTTGCTTCTAATACTAGGAAGAGCTCAGGTGATTTCTCATTGGATTTTGCTAAGCCTCTCCCATGGAGAACCAACTTATTAGCAGAGTTTTGTGGTGTTCTTTATAATATAGAAGTAGCCAAAGAAAGATGTTGGAATAAATTATGGGTGGAAAACAATAATTTTGTGGTGTCATATTACAATTATTTTCATTTTTACAAAGTTCTTCCCTAAGTTTCCCTTCAAACTCTCAATCACATAGTAAAATAATTTTGTGTATCTTTGAAAAAAATCCAAAACTCTTTTAACTAATTTTTTATTTTTCTGAAAATATTTTTTGTGTTTCTATAAATTAATGATTAAATTAATTTCTCAGTGTTATTATGAAGTTAAATTAATTTTAAAAAAGTTATAGCATTGTTAAATTAATTTAATGTATCATGGAAAAATGAAAAAATATTTTAAAATTTTAGCTGTGTTAGGAAAAAATAAATAAATAAATAAATAAATAAATAAATATATATATATATATATATATATATATATATATATATATATATATATATATATATTGTGTATATACAATTTATTAATTAAATTAGTTTTAATATGCTATTATTAAATTAATTTAATTCAACAAAATAAATAGCATTATTATACGAATTTGGTGTATCCTAGAAACAATTCAAAAAGCTTTTGATTAATTTTTAAATGTACTGTAAATTTTTTTTGTGAATATTAAAATTATTAATTATATTAGTTTCTTAATGTTATTATTAAATTAAAATAACTCAACAAAAGTAATAGAAATATTAAATTGATTTTATTTATCATGGAAAAAAATACAAATAGTATTTTAAAAACTTTTCCTCTTTTTATAAAGATATTTATTGTGTGTGTATATATATATATATATATATATATATATATATATATATATATATATATATATATATATATATATATATATATATATATATATATATATATATATATATATATATATATATATATATATATATTACTTAAATTTTTTTCTTAAATTATACCAAGTCAGCAAAAGTTGTAGTAGTATTAAATTTGTGTATCATCGAAAAAACATAAAAAAAACTTTTATTTAAATTTTAGTTGTATTTTAATTATTTTTTGTGTATATAAAAATTATTAATATAATTATTTTCTAATTTTTAATTTAAAATTGAATTAATTCAACAAAAGTTATAATATTATTAAATTAATTTAATGTATTATGAAAAAAACAAAAATATTTGAAAAAATTTTATTTGTGTTGTAAAGATATTTACCGTGTATATATATAATATTTATTAATTAAATTAGTTTCTTAGTGTAATTATTAAATTAAATTAATTCCAAAAGGTTATAATTTTCTTTAATTAATTCAACTAAATCTATTTTATTATTATTTTAAAAAATAATATTACTATCAACAATATATTTAAAAAACAAGGGTTAAATATAGACCATTTCTCAACCAACCCCATGAATCTCTTATACACTAGGCAAAATATCAATTTTGCCCCCTGCTGCTTCCGTAGATGCACATTCGGAAGCACCCCATATTTTGAAAAAATTTAATTTCTTCCGTACATATATCTACGGAAGCAGATAAAACATCAAACCCCATCAAAAATTTCCATAGATCTAACTATGGAAGATTTTTCCAAATTAATTAAGAATTTGGGATTTCCCCAATTAATCAAACCCCATCAAACATTTTCGTAGATGTAACTACGGAAGATTTTTCTCAATTTTTTTTTGAAAGGACAAATTTTTTATTATTAAACAAGCTAGCATAAGACATGCTAGAAATCAAAGAGTGGCAATACAGATTGATAAATTATTAACTGCACCAATTCTAACACAACAACTATAACAGGAATACTCTAACAGCAACTCTAACAGAGAAATACTCTAACAGGAATACATGAGGATACTTTGTACTCACTAGCCAACAATGCTTTCCAAAGACAGCAATCCAAAGCTAGGAATCCCCCTAAACACACCATTGATTCTACACCATGAAAGATATTCAAGCGTCAGACCAATAAAGGATAGACCGAAGCTAATTCTACTATCATTTCAATGCTTTAAGACATACAATCGGAGAGGATAGCCAATGATAAATGGAGTAAGTGAATCCTCTTGAATTAAATCTCAGCCAGTTCCATGAGAGGAGTTTAGTTTCTTCGACAATCGCTGAGAAAGAGATTTCTTTGTTTTGAAAGATCTTCGCGTTTCTCGCTTTCCAAATGCTTGATATGCATGCCAACCAAATTGTGGAGATTCCGCGAGTCTGTCCTTTATTTCCCTGCAACACTCCTGGAAAGGCGTTAAAATTGACAGCAGTAGAGTTATGAAATACAGTAATCACCCCTAACCATCTCGCGATATTGGCCCACACCTTGGTTACGGGATGGCATTCGAAGAAAATGTGGTTTGTGGATTCTACCGATCCACATCCTCCTTCACACAATGAATTGTCCAAAGTTAATATCCCTCTCTTACATAGGTTTTCTTTTGACCGGATTCGGTTCTGGATGATTTGCCAAACAAACACCGCCACTTTAAGGGGAACGAACTTGTTCCACACTTTGGTATGAAGCGATTGTTCTCCCGAGTTACTAGCATCTAATAGGGAGGAGTAGGCTGATTTAACAGAATAGCTCTCGGAAGCATCGGCGAGCCAAACAACGTTATCCCTTCGCTCAGTTCTAAAAGAGGTTGAACTGATTTCTTCAATTAACTACTTCAATAATTCCGTCTCCCATTCAAAGAGATCGCTCCTCCAGCTAAATTGCCATTCTCTAGTATTTCCATCTCCCCTTCTCATATCTACCACTGTAGTTTCTTTATTCAAAGATATTGAGAATAGTCGTTCGAACCTCATTTTTAAGGGACCTCCTAACCAGCAATCACTCCAAAAAGATGTATTCTCCCCCTCCCTCAATATTCTGCTTTCTAGCCCCTCAAACCAATTGAGATGGTTCCCTCCTCCTACTAGTTTTATCTTCTTAATGTCTTTAAGCCAAGAGGAAATACAACTGCCCCTTATCCTAATTTTTCCTTCCTCCTCGCCGTATTTACGCTTGAGGACTTTATACCAAAGATTTTCTATCTCCACCCTCATCCTCCAGACCCATTTCCCCAAAAGAGCCACATTAAAGATTTTAATGTTTTTAATGCCTAATCCTCCATTTTCTTTATCCATACACACTCTATCCTATTTGACCCAGTTCACTCTTCTAATGTTCTCACTCCCTCCCCAAAGAAATTGCTTAAAGAGAGATTCAATTTTAGAGATAATACCTGATGGGGCTTTGAAGAATGAAAGGTAGAACACGGATATTCCAGATAGAATAGAGCGTAATAACACCAACCGACCTCCCATAGATAAGTTACGACACCGCCATCTCGATAATCTCAACTTCACATTATCTAAGACTGGAAACCATGTGCTTTCCCGCCTCGGATTTGCGCCAACCGACAGGCCCAGATACTTGAATGGTAGCTCACCCGCTTTGCATTTCAGCACCTTTGTTGCTTCAGTCACCCAAACATTTGTTGTCTTGATTCCAATTAGACTGCTTTTAGGAAAATTTACTTTCAAGCCTGATACAAGCTCAAATAGGTGGAGAATTGCTTTAATAGTTACAACATTCTCCATAATACTTGGTTCCATTATTAGAGTATCGTCAGCGAATCGGAGGTGAGATAATCTTTCTGTTTGGTTTCCAAAGGCATATCCCACAAAGCTACCATTATCGGATGCTTTATTTATTAACATTCCTAGCCCCTCCACCGCTATGAGAAACCAGAACGATGATAAGGGGTCACCTTGCCTTAGCCCCCTTTTAGCTTGAAACTTGTCTTAGCCCCCTTTTTCCCAATTAATTGAGAATTTTTGGATTTTCTCAATTAATTGGTAATTCAATTGGAGATTTTCCCAATTAATTGAGAAAATCCCAAATTAATTAAGTTTGATCACATCGTAATCGTTAAAACATAGTGAAATTTGGGATTTTCCCAATTAATTGGGAAAATTCCAAATTAAGTTACAAATTAATTGGGAAAATCCCAAATTAATTTCTCAATTAATTGAGAAAATCTCAAATTAATTAAGTTCATGAAATCTTCCGTAATGTATCTACGGAACATTCTGATTTTCCCAATTAATTAGAAAAATCCCACGTTTCACTATGTTTTAAGGGGTTCCGTAGATCTATCTACGAAAAAAACCATTTTTTTTAAAAAAGGTGCTTTCGGAGTGGCATCTACGAAAATACGAGGGCAGTTTTGTCAATTGTGGTGCGTAAGTACGCCATGGGGTGGGTTAAGAAATGGTCTAAATATATTTGGTCCCTATAAATATCTCAAATTTCATTTTTCAGTCCATATAAAAGATGACATATTTCAATCCCTACAAGACTTTTATGCATGTAATTTTAGTCTTTGCTATTTTTTAAAATTTTGAAAACTGGTTAATTACCCTTAAACTTTTAAATTTTAGAATGCTTTTTTTCATACTGTATAGAATATTATAAAATATTACTTTATCAAATTATAAATTTTTTTAAAATGAGAAGAATTAAAAATGAATTTTTTAATTTCAAAAGATAATGATAAAAGTAATGTAAATTTTGACATAGAAATCAAATTTTGAGTTTCATTTTTTTCGAGGAACTTTTTATAATGTTATAAACAGGTCTGTAAAATAATCATTCAAAAATACACATCAGTTTAACAGCAGAGACTAAAACTACGTGCATAATAATTTTGTAGAGGAATCAAAGATAAATTTATTATTTTCAAAATTTTAATATTTACTTTTGGATCTTAATAAAAATTGTGTAACATCGATCACACTAATAAAAGGGACATTATTATTCACGTAATATATTGATTATTTAAAAAATTTAATATTTACTTTTGGATCTTATTAAAAATTGTGTATGTATAATTTAGTTTTGGATCTAATAAAAATTGTGTGCATTGCTGAAATTTGAATATATTAGTCGATGATTTTTTTTCCGACAAAAAGGTTAGTTAGGGCTACTTTATAATTGAACAATGCATGATAAATAATTAGAGGTATAAAATATTGCTCAAAATTAGAAAAGATTGGAAGCATGGAAGCTGCCGATAATCCATATTCAATTTAGTAATACATTTTCTCAATTCTATATGATGCGATATGGGTAACTCTTTATTCTCTTTCTTAACGCTCTCTAGTCGCCTCAGTAATATACACACCAAATCCAACCATTGGTGAGTGATGAAGAGAAATATAAATCATCCTCCTTTTCTAAAAGAATGTCCAGATTCATCAAATTCAAACAAAACTCCACCACCCATGTTATGTTCTTTTCATTTTGCCACCTCAATTTTGTACATTTCAACACACGTCCATATGCATGGTACAACATGGCCAAATGTTGGTGCATGTTAATTACATAGCTTTCTGTTCTATATCTATAAATACCCTCTCACGATCAGTGTACTTCATTCAACCACATCGAGTAAAGTTAGACAATAATTCAAATCAACATGGCTGCGACCACAATGAAAGCTTCATTTCCATTTTTGATGCTGCTGGGAATTGCTTTCCTAGCTTCAGTGTGTGTTTCTTCTAGATCCGATCAAGATAACCCCTTTATCTTTGAGTCTAACAGGTTTCAAACTCTTTTTGAGAATGAAAACGGTCACGTTCGTCTTCTCTCAAAATTTGATCAACGTTCCAAAATATTTGAGAATCTCCAAAAATACTCTCTTTTGGAATATAAGGCCAAACCTCACACCATATTTCTTCCACAACAAACTGATGCTGATTACATTCTTGTTGTCCTTAGTGGTAATTTATTATTTATCAAGTTAAATATCGAAAACTAATCATAAATTGTTGTTTAAAAAAATGGTATTTCTTACTTTGCATGTATGTTTTGTAATGATAACTTAACTTCAATTTTAAAGTATAACGTTATCTGCAATTTGCAGGAAAAGCTATACTCACAGTGTTGAAACCCAACGACAGAAGCTCCTTCAACCTTGAGCGTGGAGATACCATAAAATTTCCTGCTGGCACAGTTGGTTATTTAGTTAATCGAGATGACAAAGAAGATCTTAGAGTATTAGATCTTGTCATTCCCGTAAATGGACCAGGTCAACTTCAGGTAATATGCATCAATTAATGTATGCATGCAATTGCATAAAACTATTTTTTAGAGGTATTTGTTATAACATAACTAGTCAGAGACCCGTGCTGTCGCCCGGGTGCATTATTTGTGGTGTAGTATTTTTGAACGATAGGAAAAATATAAAGTAAAGAAGTTTGACCAAATTGCATATGTAAAATGGAATTTAATCATTAAAAAAAAGGTTTTACTAATAATAATAATAATAAAAAACTTGTGACATGGAGAAAGAAAAAAAATTAACATTTGAAAATAAAAATTTTATCTTTAAATAAAGGTGATTATTTGACAGTGACCCGTAAGATAATAAACTAAAAATATTGAATTATTACATTTTAAAATTCTGATTAATATGTATGATATTACATGAGATTATTCCCTTTAGAATTGAAGATCTAATAATTCAATTTTTTTAAATTTGTTATGAACAATAACCAACAATCAAGATCTATTCCTCACATATTAAATTGGCTTTGATAGTCTGCTTCCTGTGTGACTGTGACATTGGGACAAGAATTTTATGTCTTATGGGCTGTAGTATGAAAACAAAATGGTCTCATGATGAATATGTTGGGAATAACAAAATAGATGACAAATAAAATAAAATAAATGAAAAAATTCCTAATACATAAAAGAAAAAAACATGACCAAATGTAATGATATAATTTAATAATTAAACCATCTAGTGAATGATATCTATCATCAGGTTCTAAATAAATTCATCAGTGTATCATCCCATATTTGTAAACCTGCCCCTGCAGCTTGCCAGCCATGATATGATCTTAGACTTTTGAAAACTTTAACATTTTAGTAGTAGAGCGTTGAACAAAAAGGGAATTACAGTCCTTGGATATCATATACCATCAAAAGAAAGTCTTCCCTTGTGAATAAGTTTCAAACTTTCGATAATGACTTCAGCTGCAACAATTTGCATCTAGTTTTTGGTGAAAAAGTTACAAACCCGCCTAATCTAATAAACAAAATTGGTATCACCAATTAAAACCAATCACATGAGCAGCCCTGTCTAAAAGAGTTAAAATACATCTGACTGTTGAGTTTTAATGTTCTTATTACCACTAACAATAATCAACACATATTATACAATTATGATAATCATATAAAGGATTTCTTGTTTGATATTATTTGATACTACCATATTTCAACTATCAAATTACAGTTGCCACATAATCTATCAAATTACAGTTGCCACATAATCTATCAAATTACAGTTGCCATATTATTTCATATTGATCTAACTGAGTCCAAATCTATCGCATTATTAATGCTGCAAATGTTACAAATTTTATAAACAGTAACAATAAGAACTTCGTAGAGAATTTTGCATTAAAACAACACTGTGAATCAACTGCAACGTTCTCAGCTGAGTAGTTTCCTGATGGTAACATTCTCAGCTCTTTGCGGTTAAACCACATCAAACAATAGCAACAACTGTGAATCAACTGCAAATTGCATCAACACTGACTTGCAACTTGCCAACCTGCCAAATAATCATTTGGTTGCAATTTAGAGTTTGCATGGTAGTTCCCAAAAAACTTGTTGCATCTGATCAAACCATGTACATCTGCCAAAAAATAGTCGAAACTTGCATAAAAACTCTTCCACAACATGATTTCAAGCATACAAACCTTCCTACTGCATCAAAATAACCTTAATATTACGAATGAAAACTCAATTATGCTACTTAAAAAATAAGCATTTAATAATGAAAGGAGGCAAAGAGCCTTGTTAGATCCCGCCGATTTATCAATATCCCGCCGAGACCCATATGCTTGATGAAAAGCATGAGCAATATCATGCTTATCTTTACTCCATCACACGTCAAGAACTTGTTATTAGGGACTATTTATCATTGATTAAACCAGGTCACATTGGAATCAAAGAGCGGTAACACATACGACAAGAAAGGGTTCCATTGGTGTAATGGGTTACCAATTCATACTGTGATTGCAAGTGTAAAGCAACTCAGCAAAAAGAGAAAGTTGACGCTCTCTTGCCTTGTTTTAAATCAAAGTCATACCGACGTGTTTCGACACTTATTCATTAGTTTAACAGCATACAACCAGCATTTCAAAGCAATATAGATGCAAGAATTCTTTATAGGAATATGCCCCAGATATAATAATTCAAAACATAGAAAAATATTATACTTGTGTTGTTCAAGTTTCTCATAAATCTTATGCATGTCATGTCTGATTCAGATTAAAACAATGCATCTTAACTTTGACTTTAATAAAAAATTAGACTTTCAACAAATCCAAAATTGGACAGCAAATATATTTAGCCCTGTTATCTGTAGTAAATAGAAGCTAGTCTCAAGAGGTTAAAATTCAGTAGTTCTCATGGAAAGAATAAATCAAACCTCATATATGTTGTCATCTTCGGTGCACCAACATCAGATCTAATTATTTGCCGATTTCTATTGACAAGTATGTTCAGTCTCCACGGCATCCAAGAAAACCTGAAAACAAAAATATATTGGAGGCTTAAACCATAAAACTTCACATCCAAATGAAACATCTTCACTTTTATAATAGTGGCCTCTTTTTCTTGTAGTTTATTCGTTTACTGCGCCATTATACATCATTTGTTACAACCATGGGAAGTGTCTGTTTAACCTTCATTCTACATTTAACCAACTCATCATTATATTAGTTCCAATCTATTAAACATTAAATAACATCAGCAACAAAAGTGTAAATTGTCTTTTTTAAAAAATTATTATATATAAACAGAAAATAGAATACTTTTTCGATCTCAATGCAGAGGAGCTGGATTAGAACCCGTTGTTGCAGATGTCTTAGAAGTTCTATTAGTATTAGCTGATCCTGCAGAAAAATCCAACGAATAAAGTAAGACTCAGCGCAGCATGAACCAAAGACCAAATGAATATGATAATAACAAAGATGTCACCGATAGTATTTCCTAGTAAAGTTCATGGAGAATGAGAAACTCTGTTTTCATCACCATATGATGACTTATCCTCACATTCACAATCTTATAATAAGTAATCAAAAAATGATCAAATGTGAAGTCTTTTATCCTCATCTTGGAAGGGATGGTGAGACAAGCGATAGCAATCAAACGAACTTTTACAGTATCGATGTACCATTTGACATCCTAATAATCAAAAATCAAAGAGTTTTCAGTTTTGACATAAAGAAAAAGAAACTTGAAAAATATCAAGAAGTAAAATAAACATATATGTTACCTCCAAGATTTTACTATGCTTGGAAAAAAAGCAATCAAAATAGTTCATAGCAAGATATGGAATACTTGTATCATTGTCAATCCTCCTCTCAATCTGCGTATAACAAAATATGCAGGAAAAAATTAGTCTAACAACTACAAAATTTGGAAAACAGTAATAACACATTCATTCATTTTATCAGGAAATTTGAAAGTTGACATAATTAGAACAGTAAACTTGAAATTGAACATATAAAATTTCTCAACCAACAAATCACAACAAAGTTACACATAGAAGCTTATAGTGAAATTTTCATTCAAAAAGAAAATTCATAAAGTTAACAATAAACGAAATAGTAAACTCAAAATTAAGGTTAAACACAACAAATTAAACGAAGATTCAAAGCAAGAAAAAAACTAACTAATAACAGAACAAAAATATTCTCATGAAACAAAAAGAAGATCTGAAATTGAACTTCAAACATGAAATCAGCAACTTTCCCGTCATTTTCCAAGCTTTAAATCTGCAAGATTGACATAAATTAATTTTGTAAATCTGGATCTAGGTTTTGAAGGGTGAGGATATTTCACTTCAACTTCTATTTCAGATGAGGGTAGAGAGAGGGAGCAAATTAGGAAGAGTTTAGGATGAGAGACGTGTTCGATTTGCTTTGGAAGAAGGATTTTTTAAGAGATTGAATCCAAGGATGGGAACGGTGAGCAATTGATTTACAGATAGTAAGGTTGGGTTTCGGAGTGTCGGTGGGAGAGACAGAAAGAGAGAGTGAATATTAGGGTTAGAGAAAAGAAAGAGAAAGAGAAAGAGAAAGAGAAAGAAAGAAATGAGAGAGTAGTTGATGAGCAGAGAAAGAGATAGAGAGAAGTTATGGGAAATACGATAACGATAAGCAGAGAAATGAGAGAGTAGTTGATGAGCAGAGAAAGAAATACGATAACGATAAGCAAGAGAAAGAAGTTCGATGATGAAACGATTTAAACGGGCAAAGGAAAGCTATGAGTTCTTTGGACCATTCATACCTGAGGAAGGAAAGCTACCGATTTCTGGAAACGTTTAAGGCCTTGTTCAAGGTTCTCCTTACGGTAAACAGAGAGGAGAAGTGTGTGCTATGCTATGGCTTTGTCCCTTTTGCAAAATCTGAAGTGACCTTTGCAGAGGAGTGGGGTCTCAATACTCTGGGAGGGAAACGACTTTTGCACTATAATCCAAATGGGAGTACATAACTTTTTTGAATTGACCAATGAGAAGAATACAATTGGCATAGTTGAATATTTCTTTTGTTAATTACATGGATAGCCTTTATGCAGTGTAAAATTTTTTGGATGGAAGGGTAAAATAGGAAGTTTGGGCAACATTATAGTATTGGGTAGATAGTAGACAACAATTATGTCTATATTTATCCACATTTTACTATAATTTTTTTTATCGATCTTATAATTATTTTTTTCCTTTCAACAGTCATTCTTAGTGTCTGGAAATCGCAACCAACATTCCATCTTATCTGAGTTCAGCAAGAACATTTTAGAGGCTTCCTTCAATGTAAGCATAAAACAAACTATTTAATTTTTTTTTTATATGTATTAGTTTGGTTTACCCTATGTAAATATTCACTTTGTCCTTGTATACATTGTAAAAAATTATAGACCGGTTATGAAGAGATAGAGAGGGTTCTCTTAGAAGAGCAGAAGAAAGAGACACATCAAAGGAGAGGCCATAAAGATAGGAGGCAACAAGGTCAAGAAGAGAGTGTAATAGTCAAAATATCAAGGACAGAAATTGAAGAATTGAGCAAAAATGCAAAGTCTAGCTCCAAAAGAAGTGCATCTTCTGAATCAGAACCATTTAACTTGAGAAGTCATGATCCTATCTATTCCAACAAGTTTGGTAAATTTTTTGAAATCACTTCGGAGGAAAATCCACAACTTCAAAACTTGAATATATTTGTCAATTCTGTGGAGATTAATCAGGTATATCAAAATTATCTTATAACGTAGACAAATAAACTACACAACAAATTATAAATAAAATTATTATTAATTAAAATTACAGAAGATCAAATTACAACTATTCTAAAGGATTTAAATTTTGTCCGTTGAAGTTATAATGTCAAACTTTTATTATTAACTCATACATAAGAAATTTTTTATAATTAATAACATGTTTTTATTATAGGGGTCTCTTTTGTTGCCACATTATAATTCAAGGGCCATAGTGATAGTAACAGTTAATGAAGGAAATGGATATTTTGAACTTGTGGGTCAAAGAAATGAAAACCAACAGGGCTTGAAAGAAGAAGATGACGAGAAAAAGGAACAAGTAGAAGAAGAGATAAGGAAACAAGTGCAAAATTATAAAGCTAAGTTGTCTGCAGGTGATGTTTTTGTGATTCCAGCAGGTCATCCAGTTGTCGTAAAAGCTTCGTCAGATCTCAATTTGCTTGGCTTTGGTATCAATGCTGGGAACAACCAGAGAAACTTCCTTGCAGGTATACTATATTCTTACTCAATCTCCTTTTCTATATATATATATATATATATATATATATATATATATATATATATATATATATATATATATGAATTTTAAGTCAGTGTTTTAAGTCTCCTTGTTTTATTTAAATAAAGGAGAAAAAAATAATAAGATATGTTTATTTTTGGGTGATTGAAATTTTAAGGTGGGGAAGACAATGTGATTCGTCAAATTCATAACCCAGTAAAAGAGCTTGCATTCCCTGGATCAGCTCAAGAAGTTGATAGGCTACTTGAGAATCAGGAACACTCTCATTTTGCAAATGCTCAACCTCAAGAAAGAGAGAGAGGAAGCCTAGATATAAAGGATCATTTGTACTCAATTTTGGAGTCTTTTTAATAAATGATCAAATGTTATGCATGTATGCTATAAAGTGCTATAGCTCATAGTGAGCAAAGAATAAAACGACTTTCTCTTGTAACTATTATGATAACTCCCCCTTCCTACTATGAATAAATAAATTAAGAATGTCCATGTGCTCCTCTTAACTACTACTATTTTTTTTAACATTTAAATTTGCAAAACATTACCTCATACCCCATCATTTATTTCCCTACTCCTACATTATATTTTTTTGACCAAAATACCCTTAAATAAATAGTTTATTTGTCATAATTTTCACTTTTCCTGCAAAATTATTTTTTAATTCGAAATTCTTTGACACAATTTTCTGGTAGGCAAAATAAAAGTTAAAAGTGACTACTGAAACTTTTTTGCAAAGTCTTATAGAACACAGAATAAAACTTGAAAAATGTAAAAATATTACTATCGAAACACTTTTGCAAAAGCCTTCTGATACATAAAATACTTTGGAGTTTGTTTTAGAACCGTCGTGATATATTACGACAATTGGGGCGAAGGTTTTTCACAATGTACCAGAACAAGCTTGAGACACACTATTTTGCAATAGTTCTCAAACCGTCGCAACTCAATGTTTGCGACGAATAGAACCACCGCATTGTTGGTGCACAAGAATCAATGATAATAGCAAAGAGAAAAGAATAACGGTACAAAAGAAAGAGGGAGAATAAATGGGTTGTTGTTGTATATTAATGACAGCTACTACAAGGCTATTTATACAAAAGAAAATTGCCACCTCAGCCCTTATAAAGCTAACTTAGTGACCAAGATAAAAGATACAAATTATACAAAACAAACAAATACTAAAGTACCCTTAAATAAAAAAAATAGCTACGCTATCTGGACCCAGAAGGTAGAACTTATGGTCAACACTATATTCTGAGTAACCATCAAAAGATCAACCCACATCAGAACTTCTGATGCTCATCTTCTGAATATGGAATTACTCTTCAATACCATCCCTTAATTCATATTCTTCAATCAAAGTTGACAACGCCAATTCCATTCCTTAAGAGCAGAAATTGATCTGTCTTGATTGCCTTCGTCAGAACATCTGCTATCTGCTTCTGGGTGCTACAGTGCACAACTTCTAATGTTCCATTCTGGACTTGGCTTCTCAAGAAATGATACTTAGTCTCAATATGCTTACTTCTTCCGTGTAACACATGATTCCTAGAAATATTGATTGCAGACTTGTTATCAATCATCAGCTTCAGAGGCTTCTTCACTTTAATCTTCAGATCTTCTAATAAACTCAAAAGCCACACAGCTTGATATGCAGTTACAACACCTACAATGTACTCATCTTCACAAGTTGATAGAGCAACAATAGCTTGCCTTTTGGAAATATAAGAGATAGGACCTCCCAGAAACATAAACGAATATCCAGAGGTGCTCCTTCTATCAACTCTATCTCCACACCAATCAGAGTCAGAGTAACTCAATAACTCTGATTCTTCCTTTCTCCCAGAAGGAAACAATATGTCAAACTTCAAAGTTCCCTTGATATATCTTAAAATTCTGATAGCAGCTTGATAGTGGGACCAATTAGGTTTACTCATAAACCTATTAACCAATCCAACTTCATAACATATATCAAGCTTGGTATTACACAAATACTTCAAAGAACCCACCAGCTATTTGAAGATCGTAGCATTAACATCTTCACCTTCCGAGTTAGAGTCCAATTTCTAATTCGTTTCTGATGGTGTAACAACAACTTTGCAATTTTTCAGCTTGAACTTCTTCAGAAGTTCTAACTCATACTTCAGCTGATGCAGAATGATACCATCTCCCAAGTACAAAATCTCCATCCTTAGAAAATATGACATTTTTCCAAGGTCTGTAATCTCAAACTCATTCATCAGCACCTTCTTGAACTTCATCAGATCTTATGGACAACTCCCTGTAAGCAATATGTCATCAACATAAAGACACTACAGAATCATATTGCTTCCAGAATGTTGCACATAAACTCTATATTCCATCTCACTGAAACCCTTCCTTCTTGAAAAATGAATCAATCTTCATATTCCAAGCTCGAGGCGCTTCCTTCAATCCATACAGAGCTTTGTGTAGCTTGTAAACCATCCCTTCCTGATTCTTTTTCACAAAGCCAAGGGTTGTGACACTATACCTCCTCTTGCAATGGACCGTTCAGAAATGCAGACTTTACATCCAGATGCATCAAGGACCAACCTCTGTTTGCAGCTAAAGCAATCACCAGTCAGATTGTTTCATGTCTAGCTACAGGAGCAAACACCTCAAAGTAATCTAGCCCAGGTTTTTGAAGAAAACCTCTTGCCACTAGCCTCACTTTGTGTTTACCAATTGATCCATCTGGCTTCAGCTTTACCTTGAAAATCCATCTGACGCTGATGGCTTTCTTCTTCTTTGGAAGTTCTGTTAGCTTCCAAGTCTTGTTTCTTTCTATAGCCTCAAGTTCTTCTTTCATGGGATTCAGCCAGACTTTCTTCTTGAGCGCTTCTTCAATACCCACTGGTTCAGAATCTATTAACATGGAACACTGAATGGCATCTCCCTCTGATTCAACTTCTGTGTCTTGCAACATGTCAAAATCTGAAAACTTTCTAGGTATAGTTCTGACTCTTTATTGCCTTTGAGCTACTTCAGAGTCACCTACTCCAGAGTCAGCACCTCCAGAGTCACCACCTCCAGAGTCATTCCTTCCAGAATCATGACAACCACCATACTCTAGATCATCATCATCAGAGTCTGGATCAGAATCTGGGTCAGAATCAAATTCACCATCTGACTCATCTTCAGAATATTCTTCATCTTCTGACTCTAACTCTTCTTCAAAAGTTATCTCTACATCAGAAGTTGGTTGATGTCATACCCCAAAATTGGCCCACTTATAATTGGCTATGTCATTTTATTTCAAATAATTGACGTAGCACAATCGGTAAGAATTTGAAGGCAAAAGACGCACGACCGAAAGGTCCCGGATTCGAATCTCACTTCTAACCTTTATTTTATTTTCTAACTTTTTTTCCATTTTTTATTATTTTTTAAACTTCTTTAGTTATAATTTTGTTTTTTTTATCAGGAAGTTTAAAACATCTTTTTTTCTTTAAATCTTAATTTTTATACTCCTTTTAGTAAAATATATTCAAAAATTACAAAAAATACATATATCGTTTTTAAAAGTTACTTTTTTTTTATTTTAAGCATTAGTTTTGTTATTAGTATTATATTAAAGATTTAGAAATATTATATCAGATAGATGTTTTTTATTATTATTATTATTATTATTATTATAGTTTTAATTCAGTTATTATTAGTTTTATATTTTTATTTCTAATTATATTATAGTTAGTTAGCTATTATTATTATTATTTAGTATTATAATTAATAGTTATTAGAATTTTATTTTTATTACTAATTAAATCTTTTATAGAGTCCAAGCCAATTGTTTTTTAACCTAATATTTTTCTTATAAATACTAATATTTTTTGTACATTAGGGACTAACAATTCTAACTCTTATTCTCACTCTCTCTCTTCTCACAAACACAAAAAATATTTTCTCCTACTTCTCCTTCTTCAGAGTTTCAATTCCGGTTGCAGCACAGTGATAAATTTTCCAGCCTATCAGTCGAATTCTGAAAATACTGTTTCGACCCTCAAAATCGCAAATTCCTCGTTTTTCTATTTTATTTGATTTAATTTCTATTTTCATATTTTCAAAAAAATCTAAAAAAATTGTAGTTTCGTGTTCTTATTTTATTTGATTTATAATCAGGTTTTTATATTTTTTTGATTTTATTTTAATCACTTTTCTATTTTTCCATTTGTTTTCTTAACCGTAACATTGCGTTGGTTTATGAACAGGTTTTCTATGGATTGACCAAGTGGATGGTACCCCAATTTCTTTTTTGGCCAAAAACCTTTTGGTATTTGGCCAAATCAAGGTTATTCATATTTGGCCAAAAACCTTTTGGTATTTGGCCAAATCAAGGTTATTCATAATTTTGTCCATAATTTAATTTGTTAAACCCCAATTCTTTTCTTGTGTTATTATTATTATTATTATTATTATTATTATTATTATTATTATTATTATTATTATTATTATTATTATTATTACTATTACTAATATTCTTATTCTTATTATTATTTATTTTTGCAGGTACCTCCTTTAGTCAAAGGGGAGCAAGTGTCAATTCTTCCTTACATTGCTTCATTGCCCTTGAAAACTTTGGTAAAATCTCTTTTTTTAACCATTAACGCTAAAATATATATAATAGGTAGATGTTGTCCATTTTCATGAATTAGGGTTAGGATTTTATCACATTCTTTATTTTTACGCTAATAATTATATTTAGGCTAATAAATTTATTTTTATGCTAATTAATTTATTTTTAGGCTAATAATTATTTTTAGTCTAATAATTATTCACTATGCCAAAATTGATATTTTGTATCGCCTAATTTAATAGCGCTTTTAAAGAAAGTGCTATTAAAAAGGAAACAAACACATCTATAATAGCACTTTATGGTCGGGCGCTATTATAGAATACAGTGAATGTAATTTTAATAGCACTTTGTTAAAAAATGCTAATGTTAAACTTCACTAAGATAGCGCTTTCTTTAAAACGCTATTAATGTTCTTCGCTATGTTAGCACTTTTCTAAAAACGCAATTAAATATCTTCACTAATCTTTAA
This sequence comes from Vicia villosa, assembly GCF_029867415.1. NCBI lineage: Eukaryota > Viridiplantae > Streptophyta > Magnoliopsida > Fabales > Fabaceae > Vicia > Vicia villosa. The sequence continues at coordinate 144,964 of NW_026705667.1, read as the reverse complement.
TAAAATAGCGCTTTTTTAAAAAACGCAATTATTTGATTATGCTATGTTAGCATTTTCATAAAAGCGCTATTTAATAATAAAACATATAATAAATAATAAAATTAATTGTAAAAAGATAAAGTCTTTTGGCAGCTTAACTTTTTGTTTTCACGCACAAAGCTCTGGAAAGAACGAAGAATCCACTTCCTTCGCGCACAAAGTTTTTGCGCACACAGTATCCCCTTCCTTCGACCTAGCATAGTCTTCTTCTTCCTCTGATTCATCGATTCAGTCCTCTTCTTCTACCTCAGTCCTCTTCTTCCTCCGATTTATGCATTTTTCGCCTCCAATTTCCACTCGAATAGAAAGAACGAAGAAAACTCAATCTCCGTCGAACTCAGCCTTCGCCAGCTCACCACCGTCATCTTTCTATTTATTGGTATCTGGTAATCTTTCTTCTCTCAGATTATTGATGTATGTTGTAAATTGTAAAATTAGGGATTTGAATTTGAAGACAATTTAGTTTCTACCATTGTTGACTAATTATAACTAAATCCCTAATTTTTCTGAGCTTAATTCGTTTTGTTTTCTTCGCATTAGGTAATTGGAAACAAGTGGGATTCCTATCTCGATTTTCTCCAAGCTGATTACAGGTTCGATACCCTACTCCTCTCTTCCTATTTGCGTGTCTAGGGTTTTTCTTTTGTTGAGTAATCCATATATTCAATATTTTTTATTCATCTATCTGAATATTGCATTGTAGTGATAGTAATTTTAGGGTTTTTTATTCTTGTTAATTGTTTTCTGAATAGCTTTTTCATTCAAGACTCAGGGTTTATTCGGATAAACAGCTCAATTAAGCTCTTATAGTAAAAGAGCTTATCATATAAGGCCTTCTATAAACTATACATTGTTTTCATAAAATATTCTGGAGTGTTATAGTAATGAGCTGGAAACAGAACCCGTAAACATGTCATTTTATATACTTTCCTAAAGAGTTTCACAAGGGCTTATGCAAGTAGATAAGCTCAAATAAGGTATTTGAAACCGGCCCTTAGTTTCAGAATTTGCTTGGTTTATGAAGCTTGATTGTACATTTCAATTTGATATATATTGAGAACTGTTCTAGTAGAATCCTTCTGATTAATACCTACCACATCACTGCAATGTTGTGCATACAGCCCCTGAAGTCACTATCAGTCTCCTAATTTTTTTATTAGAATGCTCAAAACTTGAGAAAGATTTTATTAGTTAGAGAACTAGCACATTGTGAATACTGATTCTAGTTTTTGTTTTGGGAGCTATGGAGTCACTTTTGTTCTGATCTTTTTAATGTGATTGATATATTGTAAGTACGATACTTCCATAAATACATTGTTATGCTTAGCTTTGTTGATCCTTCACTTGCCTATATGTTTAAATAGGAATGGTTTTTTATTCTCTGTCAAGAGAACTTTAATCTATAGAGAACTAGGTTCAATATTAGCCAACCTTTACTCAATTTCTACTATTTTTTCGCGATACGCTATTTAGTATAAAATATCGTCAAACAGCCACGACAGCAGCACTATAGCACTATTGCATAACAGAATATTAACAATCCGCTATTTCCCGTTATCTGCAATCCACAACACTAAACTGAATTCTATTGGAGTTATTGTAACTGACATTTAGATTAGTTACAGTCTATTACAAACAGAGACAACTCTAACTAACTATAAATATTCAATATTGTATCCACATTATTGTTATTCATCTTTTCTCATCAGATTCACAATTCTCTCTCTTCTTTCAGTTACACTTCCCTGAAAACTGCTGAATTCTAATACTAAATTTTAATACTACACAAACCTTCAAGTCTACTCTCTTCACTCCACAGTTAACATTAATTTATTCTTACACGATTAGATTTCAAAACCTATACATACACAAAAACCTATTTATACAAGCAAGCAAAAAGTAAAATGCATCAATGAGAGATGTTATTAGCCTTACTAACTGCCATGTTTATTTACTAGCTGAATTTGTTTTTGTTTTTATATTATTTGAACCAAAAGGTTTGGCATTTTTCAGAATTGATAGTAAGCCTTCCTCTTGCTAGTGTTAATTATATGAATTAAATGCTTAAGTTTGCTATGGTAGATACATCTGCCATCAAACTCACTAAGGATCAATTTAGGGGGCCACCAATCTATATTAGTTTAGCACTTAACTTCCAGCACTACTAGTTTGTAAGCTACTGATCAACTAGCCTCTTGTTTTATCCCTTCATTATATTTTTTCTGAAATATATGATAATGTTCTCAACATTTAGGAAAAAAAGTCCAAGCTGGTCAAGCTAGTGCCTAGCTGCATTCCTTTTTTCTGAAATATATGATAATATTCTATTTTTACTATAACAATTATTTATATATATAGTTGAAAATAGATTTACATTTGTATTCCAGTGTATGGTCTTTATTTGTGAAGTACTTAATGTTGGTTATTAGTGGCCAGCCATATTTTGTAGTAGCTGCCAATAGTTTTCATTGCTTTATATTTGCTGACTATTGTATCTCCTTTATTGAATGAGACAATGTAACCGCATAATAAGAGACAATGTAACCGCAGCCACAAATCTAATATTTTTAGACTTTTTATAGGTTAAATATGGTTTCTACTAATGATGAAAGTAGTTCGTCTAGTACGAAAACAGTTGGTAAACGTGGTGTAACCCGATTGCAAAAAATTCACAAAGCCAAAAGCAATGGAAAGAGGATTGACCCGATTGCAAAAAATTCACAAAGTCAAGAACCAAGTGATAAAGGTTTTTGCAACCCTGGATCAGTTGGCAATATTCCTGAGGTAATTGGTTTCTTTAAATAATTTGTATTATATGTTATACAAAACTTAATCATGTTATATCATGCTTTGTCATAGTGGTTTAGCTTTTTATTATACTAGTTGAATGATTTTTTCCACCTTGACCCTGTTTAGCTATTAGCTCAATTGGTGTCTGAATGACTTTTTATAAATATGTCATAAACGATTTCTATTTCTATCAACTTTGTCAAATAATTGCACAGTTATGCAAATGCTAATACTAGTAAATATACTTTAATAAAATAAGAGCTGAAGTTGGACCTGTTAAGATATTCTTCATGGTCACACATAAGAGTAAGTAACCAAAGATTAATTAAATAATTAAACAAGATAAATAAATAATAGTGTTTTTCTCTAACACCTATGCTTAATCATTCTCAGGGTTCACCCAACAACGTGGTTTCTGTTACATCCAATTGTAGTTTAGCTCAGTTTATATGTCATTGTTCTGTTATACATTAATTACATATTACCAAATATTTTCCAATATCAACTATTAGACTAGTTTATAGTGTTTGGTTTGGAAGGAAAACCAAACCAATTTGAATTGGAAAAATAGTTTGCATGAACTGGACCAAACTATTTATGTTATGTACTTAGAAAAATCTAACTGGACCAAACTATTTATGTTATGTACTCACAGAGTTCTTATATTAATGAACTGGATATTGTTTTAGATTAAAGAGCCCAATAAAAAATTAGATATCAGTAAGATTGTAAGAGATTAGAAGAGTACTAAAGACCAAAAATTAGACACACAGGTTCTGTTTCAACCTCCTAACAAGTAGTTAATGTAATTTTTGTTGGTTATATATTCATTGCAAATGATTAGAAGAATTGATATGTGTTGGTATTCAATTTCTCAATGAAGTTTGGAGCTCTGCGAAACTGTAATCTTAGTTAGATATGTTTTTCTAATAATGTTGTGATTCTCGGGTTGATTAACATGTTTCAAGCAGTTTAAGTCCCTTTATAGTTCATATATGTTTGTTTTGTAAATAATGATAATAATGTTTTTATTCATATCTCATTGGTTTAGGGTCTCTTTCCTGTTAATCTATATTTATCATCCCCGAGTCGGTGTTTGGTTGCACGTGGCAAACTATATAATACCAAAGGCAACACAGTGCACGGCATGACTCTACCACCTGGATATGTCAAGGTTAATATCGAAATTGCTCTTGTTCCAAGTGATTATATATTTGGGTTCGAAAGTGCTTTGGTTTGCGAAGTGGTTACTACTTGATGTTGGTTTGTTGTCCTTATTTTTTTTAGTGATTGTACTTTTTGTTTGGAATTTAGTTTGATATACTCTTAGTTGGACCAAATTAATAAATTGTGGCAAAAGTTTTAGCTTATTTTCATTGAGATCAATGTTGAATATGGTTTGTTAATTTGTTTGTTATCATTTACCACTATTATGTAGTGTAGATTGATCTATATAGTTGGTTAATATTTTTTTAATGATTTTGTGTAAGAAAAAAAAACTGGACTACAATAGCGTTTTGTAGAAAAGTGCTATTAATGAAACATACTATAATAGCAGTTTTATTGAAAAGCGCTATCAAACACGTACCTTATAATAGCACTTTATTTGAAAGTGCTATCAAAATTCAAAGCAAAATGCGTATTATAAAATCCAAAATGTCTACTTCTGTAGCGCTTTTCAAAAAAATGCTATTAATTACTGGTACTATAATAGCGCTTTTGGAAAAATGCTATTAATTACCAGTACTATAATAGCGCTTTTAAAGTGCTATCAAACGAAAAATATTTACAATAGCAGCGTGGTTAATAGCGCTTTTAAACGCTATCAAAAACAAAAAAAAACGCTATTAAATAGCTTTTTTGTAGTAGTGATTTTAGCCTAATTAATTTTTTTTAGGCTAATAATTATTTTTTGGCTAATAATTATTTTAGGCTAATTAATTTATTTTTAGGCTAATTAATTTAATTTTAGGTTTGTTAGCCTTGTTTTCAAAAAACCTTTTTGTTGCCTTTTTGCTCTCCTTTCAATTTTATCCTGCTTTTATTTTCGCGCCCAATTCTTCCTCTATATTGTAACTGCCCTAAAGCCTTGTAATAGCTAGGGGTTTTTATTATTTTGCCTCTATTCATCTGCAGGTGTTTATTGTAATAGATTTATGTTTTTAATTTCCGCCTTTACTTTCTTGCCTTTATTTTTCTGCCTTACAGGTGTTTATTGTAATAGCGTAGGACTTTTAAATTCTGCCTTTAATTTCTGTATTCTTTAATTGCGTGGTTAGTAATCTTAGGGAGTGCAAGCCTTGAATTAACCTAGAATCACTAATTACAAGATAATATAATTGAATTGAATCACATGATTGTGCACCCATACACCTTTATGGTAACCCCTCTTGTTGCCTGTTGCCTTATTACTGTTGCCTTGTTGCCTTACTAATTATGCCTTTAAAATAGTCAAGTCCCTCGATTCCGAGGATACCTAAAGCAAATGTTTCCCTCAGTTCATTCATCATCAATTTTGTCCCTCGATGTAGCCTCGGTAAATGATGATTTGTCCCCATTGCTAAGGTATACTCGCATGATGCCTAAAAAGATTAATGACTATTTTATCCTTCCCTAAAGACTACCTACCTCTACATGGTAGGGACAGTTTTATGGCGAACGATATCTCGATGACCCTTCAACATCCAATGAACGGACTTCCTACCCTCTTATGGTATGGATAGCATTTTCAAACCGAAAAGCTATAAGAACAAAAATTCTAAACTTAAGGGTAATTTCTTTTTAATTGCTTGCTCTTTTTCAAATTCTAATTCAAAATTCAAAATCTTTTCCCACTCCTTTTCAAAATCAAATTCAAAAAGACTACGCTTGTTTACAAGCTAAAGTTCTTCTTCAAAATCTTTTCTTATTCACACTTTACAAACATTTTTTGAAAACAAAAGTGAACTAAGCAATTAAGAGCCCATGGATAACCATGGACATAAAGGGTGCTTTAAACATTCCCTTTGTATAACCTACCCCCCGAACTCAAAATCTTTTTAAAAGGTCTTTTCCTGTTCTTTTAGACTTTCTATTGGATAAAATAAAAGTCGGTGGCGACTCTTGCTATCCGCAACATTTTCTTTAAAGTCAGTTCTCCCACCGTATTACAGAACTGGTGACTCTGCTGGGGAGATTCGAATAAAAGAGGGGTTACCTTAAAGTTTAGGATTCACTTTAAAGTGTTTTCTATTGTTTGCTTTGTTTGCTTTATTTTTCAGGGTTGTTTTGGGAATTAAATGAAGGACGGATCCTATACCAGGAATCAAGTACACTTAAGATAGGAGCGGCATAGTCATGGAGACCTCCCTTGTGCATGCTTGGGATTGGTCAATATGAAGTTCGCGCTTGAGTTAGGCCTTCACTGGTTATTATGTACCTCTTTTGCATGAGAGAGGTTTACGCATGTATCTTTGGGTGCGTCGGAGCTCAAGGACCTTTAGTCACCTTTAACCCATCTTAACTTTTAGGAACGTAGTGGGAAAGCTATTCTTGGTGCATGCCAAGTTATGGTCGTGACCCGATACTACAGCTCAGATAGGTTTCTTCCTAAATTATCATTGTGTGGTATGCATGTACTGTGTTCGAGGGTGCTTTAGAAGGGGCTGACAATTCTGGGTCACTGGTAGAACCCGTTGCTGATATCATCCTTATCCTTAGAAGTACCTTTGAGAAAGGGTAGTTACCTAGTCAAACTGCATGCAAGCCTTTAAATCTAAGGACATTTGTGTGACTTGCTTGTGTGTGCTACTAACCCTTCTATTTCCTTGCAGGATTTGCTTGTAGGACATTGCGTCCTTATTACCTTATGCTTTACCTATTGTATTTCATTCGCATAACATCATGACATCATGACATCATAACATTGCATGTTTACTAACCCTTTCTAGGATCTTAGGGATTTAGGGCGCACGATTTCAAGTACTCTTATCAAGGACTGAACTCCTATCTAGGGGCAAGAGGATTTATTTTCCTTTGGTCGTATGCCTTCCATTTCAAAGACTCAGTACCTATCAAGGGGCAATAGGATTTATTTTCCTCTAGCCATATGCCTTCAAACTCAGAAACGAATATCCTGAATCAGAGGCTATGACCCACTGGATATGGTGAGCTTGATTCCCATAGAAGAACATCCAAGAATCAGAATTCTTCAGACAAAGACGCGACCAATCATTTTCTAACGCCGCAAACTAAATTTCCTATAGATCCTTGAAAACATTTCATTTGCATTCATAACATCGCATAACAGGTTTCTCACAACAGGTATCTCATCCTCTCTTGCTGTTACTTCAACACAAATAGATTTCGAGCAATCAGTCAAACACTTTCAGGCTCAGAACATCCGATCCCAAACTCTGATTCTGAACTCAGCCAAGGGGAAAGAAGAATCGAAGGCACTCTTATTTCTGGGTACAATTACAATGCGAGATGTGCTTATTGTGAATACAAGATTACACTCAAAGATGTTTTTGATTTATGGCAAACTCAAATGTGCATCCAAACAAAGCACAGGATGATCTACTATTCATATAGGTCGACTCAACACAAGCTGAACAAGAAAAATGCAGAAAATCAGCAATTAGGTCGACCTACTGTCAACCCAGGTCGACCTAAAATGAAGAAAAATACATATACTGCTGCTAGGTCGACCTACATAACAACTAGGTCGACCTAATCTAAGGAAGTGTTCCCAGAACGCATCAGAAGAGGATTCTGGTCGACCTACTCCTTCAACAGGTCGACCTAACTGGGAGCAAACTTCAGCAAGCACTGCTAGGTCGACCTAACCTCTACAAGAGGTCGACCTAACTGATCAAGAAAGTCCAAAATTCAGTTATTCTTGGTTCCAACTGTTATGCAATCATATATATTGTGCAAGGGTTAATTATTCAAAAAACACCAACGACTGAAAGATACACAAACGCTTCTCATCTTCGTTCTTCATCATCTCCAACACAATTACACATAATCATTCTTGCGTTGCGGGTTAGTGATGAGTTCGATAACGTCCATGGAACGGAATTGAAGATTCCTAGTGGGTGAAGGTTTGTGGGGTTTGTTGGTGAATAAAATCTGCGGGTTTTGTCCTCCACGACGGGTGGTTCTTGGGGGTTTTTATCAAGAGGCGTTCATTGAGGATTTGGCTGAGTGTAACGATTGAGGAACGGGGAGTTCAAGGAATCAAGACACTGCAGAAGGGAATCAAAGTGAAGCTCTTGGATAACCTTGATCTTGCTCAAGATTAAGGGGGAAGAAGATTCAAAGGATCGACATAATTGGTTTATCGTTTATCGCTTTGTTATCTTCTTTGTATATACTACTTTCAACATTAATGAAAGATTACCCAATTTCAATTTGGAATTGGGGGCAGACGTAGTCGTAGCGAGGACGATCGACGAACTGCCTAAACAAATATCGTGTTCTTGTCGCTTTTACTTTTTCATTTACATTCTGTTCATATTTGGTTATAATAGCAAATTGATCAACGATTCGAGTGTTAAGATTGTGAACTAAGAACGTACATAAACATCACAATCCATCACACATTGAATTACCTTCAATTTGATCATTATCACCAAGTGTTTGTATATTTGTTTCTATCACTCTTACTGCATTGCAAACATTGTCCATCATACAAAAAGTTAATCTGATTTTCAATAAGAGAAACACCTTGATTCTGCAACATATACTCTTATTATTTACCTCAAGTCTGTGACTGGTTTTTTAAACACATATATAATCGTTTCGATAGTGGTTCGGAATAGACGCGAGTCAATTCAGAATCACTTCCGCTGAAAAGTCGTTTAAATCCGTAAAACTGTGAACGATCTATTCACCCCCCCTCTAGATCCTAAGGCCAGCGTCTAACAAGTGGCATCAAGAGCTCTGGTTTATTCCGTGCTACGTGAAACACTTATTGGAAAGATGGCTTCCGGACCTAAAGGGGCTCATAATAGAGCTCCAGTTTTCAACGGCGAAAACTACAGCTATTGGAAGGATTGTATGTGTGTCCATATCAATGCAATTGATAGGAACATCTGGACAGCTATTGTCAATGGTCCCTTTCAGATCACCATGACAAATGCAGCTGGTGCAGTTGTTCCAAAACCAGAAAATACTTGGGATGCTGAAGATGAAAAGAGATATGCATACGATTGGAAAGCGAGAAACATTCTAATCTCAGCTCTAGGAGTTGATGAATACTATCGCGTTTCCCATTGTAGATCAGCTAAAGCTATGTGGGACACATTGCAAGTTGCCCACGAGGGAACAGATGATGTCAAACTAGCTAGGATCAATACGTTAACTCAAGAGTTCGAACTCTTCCACATGGAAGATGGTGAATCCATCGAAAACATGCAGAAGAGATTCGTTCATCTGAAAAATCGGTTAAATTCTCTTGATAGACCTGTTTCCAATGCAGTTGCTACTAACAAAATCTTAAGATGTCTGAACAGGGAATGGCAACCCAAAGTTACAACAATAAAGGAAGCAAATGATCTAAACACTTTAGACATCACAACTCTATTTGGCAAACTAGAGGAACATGAACAACACCTTAAATGTCTTGACATGCATGAGAAAAGGACAAAGAAAGAAAAGAACATGGAGAAAGAGGTAGAGAAGAAGTCAATAGCTCTAAAAGCTTCGAGCTCCAAGACCTCAAAACGAGAGCCAAAGGATAGTGACACAAGTGATGACGAAGACTCCGATGATGAGGAAATGGGACTGTTTGTGCGAAGATACAACAAATATCTAAAGAAAAATGGAGCAAAACATTCTGACAAAGGCTTGATCAACTATAGAAAGCAATCAAACATGTTCAAACAAGATGACGACAACAAGGGAAAAATCAAAGGTCTTTGCTTCAATTGTGGGAAAGCCGGTCACTACAAACCGGATTGTCCATACCTTAAGAAAGAAAAGGAGAAGAACCAAAGCAAAGGTCATAACAAATCTAAAAGAGCCTACATAGCATGGGAAAGTGATTCATCTAGTGAAAGCTCATCAAGCGATGAAGAAGAATCAGCAAATCTTTGTTTCATGGCTCATCAAAACAAGAAAAAGAAAGCTGTAAGTCATCTTAAACCTGAATTCGTAGATAAGGTATCTCATTCTCAACTAAAACTTGCTTTTGAAGAATTACATAGAGATGCAATTAAAGCTTTCAAACTTTTGGCCTCAAATAAGAAAATATTTTCATATCTTGAATCAAAAGTTGAGCAGACCGAAAAGGATATGGAAGCTTTAAAACAATCTATGCTAGACATTCAAAAGGATAAAGTTGAAAGAGATCCTACATCATGGTTTGGTTGTGAGACATGTCACATTTGGCAAAAAGAAGTAAGAGATCTAAAAGCCAAGTTAGACAAGGCTCTACAACCAAAAGTGACTTTTGCGGTTGATCCAAACAAGTTCAAAAGATCGTATACTCCTTTATATAGTAAATACACTTTTGTACCAAAAGTATCAACTAGCAAAACTCCATATTCTCATCATATTACCTGTCATTATTGTTGCAAAAAGGGACATACCATTGAAAAATGCAAATTTAGGAGAATTTTAGTTCCTAAAGGAGTATTTCAATGGTTGCCTAAGTGCAACAAGTTGTGTACTCACTGTCCAGGACCCAATGAAGATTGGGGACCTTCCACTCTAATTTAATTTTGCAGGAAAAGTGCCTTGACATCGCCGAAAGGTGGTGGTTCCTTGACAGCTGGTGCTCAAGACACATAAAGAAAGACATACCTCTCTTGGTATGTCATCTATAAAGACAGATTGAAGAACCGTACTTGGCAGAGGAATGTAGGTGACCTGGCCATCACAAATGTATGAGATACATCACAAATACAGCTATCCCGAAAAACACATAGGACGCATTACTTGATGTGAAAATTGGCAAGTTGCATTGCAGAGAGAATTTAAACCTATTCTTAGCAGAATATTGTTTGGGACTATGTCCCGCATTCGGGAGAACATCAAGTAATCGATACTAAATGAGTTTTTCGCAAAAATCAACCTGTGAAACATTCCATCAAAACAATTCATCATCAAATCTAGGAGTATGGCACACTGACAAGAAGACTCCACACAATGATGACAAAACACCTACATATTGAGAAAGCGGTAACGTGTTTATTGTTCACTTCCAAAAATTTTATTGATGCTATAATATGCTATCAATTAACATGCTTATAGTGACTTCATGTGTTCTTATCTACTCTTCTCAAATACTTATATATATGTGTTCATCATTTTCATTCATAACATATCATAATTTGGGCATACAAGCAAAGAACAAAGCAAAAATACATCATATAGAAACATTTCTAAGGCTTTTTTCATCATCTAAGGGAACTTAGGTCGACCTATTCTGTTCATTGAGTCGACCTACAGAAGAATCTTCTTTTCAGAAACTGAAAAGGCCCAGTTGCGTCGACCTACTCATAATTTAGGTCGACCTAAATTGGTCGGTTTTCATGTTACTTCTGTTAGGTCGACCCAGCCACACTTTAGGTCGACCTACTGCGTTAAGTTTTCCAAATTTGGGTCTGTTAGGTCGACCCGACCCACTCCCATTCATTCAAAACATTCCATCTTTTCATCCCCTCTCTTTCTCATCACATTTGGTACGGCTAACCCTAACTCCTCAAACTCAAAACTGTTTAAAATCATCCTTCTCACACAAAATCATCAACAACTATGCCTCCAAAATCAAGAAAGGGAAAGGAAGTTGCATCTGGATCATCCTCACAACCGGTAAGTGCTGTAGCCCTTGTTCACCCTGATTGTAGAGATAATTTTGAAAAATGGAAAATGAAAAGGAAGGTAGTGAAGCAGTATATTTTCAATCAACATGTTGCTAAAAATATGCATATTCCTGAAGTTGTGAGTCTTATTGAGCATCAAAATGTTCATCCCCTTTTGGAATGTGCCACACCATACTGTGAAAACACTGTTAGAGCATTCTATGCAGGATTCACAAGAGAGGCAGGTTGTAATTTTAGGTTTAAGATGGGGTCAAGATCTCATATCGTTGACAAACGTGCTTGGATTAGTATCTTTGGTCTCAACATTGTAGGCGATGAACTAAGTATAGAAGACGGGGACGTACCGGGAATCTATGATCATGTGGCCTACATGAAGTCTATCCTCAAAGATCCTTCCGTCTTTGTTTTCCAGAATTGAAAGGAATGAGATTGTGTTGATGTACTTGATCCAAAACAGAACACGTGTGCACTGGCCACATTTTCTAACTGCCAAGTTTGAGGAAGTAAAGCAGAAGACTACTGCTCTTTGCTATGGCTCGATCATACAAACTATTGTGAACCATTTCGGCATGAAGCTCGATGGATTATCATACATCACAATGAAACAGAACCAGGACTTTTCCCAAACAACCTTAACCCTCATGGGATATCATTGGGATCCAAATAGGAGAACATATTATCTCATTCAAAAGGGGACCGGAAAAATCATCTACAACTATGATGATCCCACAGAATTTGGTCACACTGCAGAAAATGAAGAAGAAGGAAATGATCAAGAAATAGCAAATGATGAGGATCATACCATGGAAGATGCAGCTCATGACACGGATGCAAATTGGAGATATGTTCCGCCACAACAAGAGGATATCCCTTGGGGATACACAGCTCCACCTCCTCCTGATCAATCCAACATAATATCTATGCTTGAAGCTATGCAACTTCAACAACAGCAGAACTTTGAAACTCAACAGCTTCAATTTCAAACAATGCAACAGCTCCAACAAGATCGCTATGACGAACAACAACAACAATATCAATCGTTGTACAACTTAGTTCAAGATCACAAAAGCGATTTTGAGACGTTTGCATCCAACTCCACTCTAAGACAAAATCAGTTTGAGGAAACGGCATTGCATCGCCATGCTAATATAAGCCAAAGCTTCAACACTCTCAACATGTCTGTGCTGGATCTGTTGGAACAGGTTGAAGAAGATCGACCTCATACATTTCAAAGAGGAAGAGGAAGAAGGGGCAGGCGTTAGGACGCATTGTTTATCATATCATCATTTCATTGCATTTCATGTCATTAAGTCTTTTGTTAAAAATGTTATATGATGTAGTACTCTTTGTTTTCTTTTATTAATCTCTTGGACTACTATGTATGTTGTTGGTTTTCTTTAAAACATGTTTAGTTCTTATGATTTCACCATTTACATGTTATCTATCTCTATGACTACCGGTATTCTTTATTTCTCTTGTTACTCTCCTACTCTGTTTCCTTGTTTCTCTTTTTGATGTTGTCAAAGGGGGAGATAGATGCAATAGATGCTGAGTGTACGGGGGAGCTTTGTGAAGAGATTGCTTGGTTAAGAGATAGATGCTGGATGTACGGGGGAGCCTTGTTGAGTCTTCATCACTTACTACCAAAGCTTTTGACCATTGGTTTGCCATCATAAAAAAGGGGGAGTATGTGAATACAATATTAGACTCAAAGATGTTTTTGATTTATGGCAAACTCAAATGTGCATCCAAACAAAGCACATGATGATCTACTATTCATATAGGTCGACTCAACACAAGCTGAACAAGAAAAATGCAGAAAATCAGCAATTAGGTCGACCTAATGTCAACCCAGGTCGACCTAAAATGAAGAAAAATACATATACTGCTGCTAGGTCGACCTACATAACAACTAGGTCGACCTAATCTAAGGAAGTGTTCCCAGAACGCATCAGAAGAGGATTCTGGTCGACCTACTCCTTCAATAGGTCGACCTAACTGGGAGCAAACTTCAGCAAGCACTGCTAGGTCGACCTAACCTCTACAAGAGGTCGACCTAACTGATCAAGAAAGTCCAAAATTCAGTTATTCTTGGTTCCAACTGTTATGCAATCATATATATTGTGCAAGGGTTAATTATTCAAAAAACACCAACGACTGAAAGATACACAAACGCTTCTCATCTTCGTTCTTCATCATCTCCAACACAATTACACATAATCATTCTTGCGTTGCGGGTTAGTGATGAGTTCGATAACGTCCATGGAACGGAATTGACGATTCCTAGTGGGTGAAGGTTTGTGGGGTTTGTTGGTGAATAAAATCTGCGGGTTTTTTCCTCCACGACGGGTGGTTCTTGGGGGTTTTTATCAAGAGGCGTTCATTGAGGATTCGGCTGAGTGTAACGATTGAGGAACGGGGAGTTCAAGGAATCAAGACACTGCAGAAGGGAATCAAAGTGAAGCTCTTGGATAACCTTGATTTTGCTCAAGATTAAGGGGGAAGAAGATTCAAAGGATCGACATAATTGGTTTATCGTTTATCGCTTTGTTATCTTCTTTGTATATACTACTTTCAACATTAATGAAAGATTACCCAATTTCAATTTGGAATTGGGGGCAGACGTAGTCGTAGCGAGGACGATCGACGAACTGCCTAAACAAATATCGTGTTCTTGTCGCTTTTACTTTTTCATTTACATTCTGTTCATATTTGGTTATAATAGCAAATTGATCAACGATTCGAGTGTTAAGATTGTGAACTAAGAACGTACATAAACATCACAATCCATCACACATTGAATTACCTTCAATTTGATCATTATCACCAAGTGTTTGTATATTTGTTTCTATCACTCTTACTGCATTGCAAACATTGTCCATTATACAAAAAGTTAATCTGATTTTCAATAAGAGAAACGCCTTGATTCTGCAACATATACTCTTATTATTTACCTCAAGTCTGTGACTGGTTTTTTAAACACATATATAATCGTTTCGATAGTGGTTCGGAATAGACGCGAGTCGATTCAGAATCACTTCCGCTGAAAAGTCGTTTAAATCCGTAAAATTGTGAACAATCTATTCACCCCCCCTCTAGATCCTAAGGCCAGCGTCTAACACTTATTATTCGAACAATCCTGATCAGGATGTAAAGGATTGTAAACCGTTGAAGCAAGTGATTCAAAACTTAATTTATGACAAGATCATTGATTTCAACTCACCTGAGGAGCCTCATATGGCTGATACCGCAAAGGCCGTAATGAACGCAACCAATCTGATGGGGCATTTATGATCTCTACACCGGCACCACAATAACAACGTAAGCCAGATGTACCTAAGAGTCAATTCACCAAGATCAATATGTCGTAGACTCAAGCATTACAACATCTGTTGAAGAGCAGATTGATTACTCTGAGGGATGCTCCTAAGAATTCTAACACCTCCACTCCTGGCTATAAACTCAATGCGAGGTGCGCGTACCATTCCAATAGTCCTGGACATTACACAAACAATTGCTGGACATTGAAGAATAAGAACCAAGATCTGATCAATGACGGAGAAATCAAATTCAACCCTCCTGAAAACTCCTGTGGTGATCACCGCTCCTATGCCTAGTCATGACAAGACTGATTGACGTCTAGACGGACGAACTTTTGGATCATTAGATCTACTTTCATTTTCAAGTTTCTTTTCTGTCTGTTTAAACATTTGACTCATGATAGACATTATCTGTTTTAATAATCATCGTTAGTGCGTTGCATATGTTTGTCTTGAATAAATTATTTCGCTATCACTCATTTTAAATTATGTCTTTACTTTGCATATGTTTTGTGATATTCAACTCCTGCTAAGCTGTAAGCTTTTTGAAGGAGGATGACGAAAAGATACCGCAACCTCATACAGTATGCTTTTGAACAGACTATGCTGACGATGTACAGGCATTGTTCAATTTCCTAAACAGTGGAGATATAAGGATGTTAATCCCTTGTCAACCCCTTTGAGCCTAAGGAGTCGATGTTTCTTTCTCGTACAGATTAAAACCCTTGATCACAACCTGGGGCAGGGTAGTTACTCAGCTAACTCAATTATACTAGCTTTTGTTTATACAAATTATGATGGTTTCCCGCAACCAGTAAGTCATGCAGTCAATATCTACCAAAAAGAAAAAGCTGTTAAGTTAAAACCTATAAAGGAGACTTACCAAAAATCGAAACATCAAGCTGACTGTAATCTCAAAATAAACAGTTCAGGCAAAAGTAAGGGACAACAAAGTAAAAAAGGAGGTCACTACAAATCCTCAAAAAAAGAAAAAGAATTACAATAAAGGATGATTGCTTGTCCAAATAAACTTCTAATGCTTTAACCATCATCAAATATCAATGTTATAACTTCGAGCTTTGCTAAAGCTTAAGCGCAAAGTTAACTGAGCATAGGATCGAAGAACATCACGAAGATTGGGATGGGTACAAATAAAATTTGAACCATTATCCTTTGTTTCTTAAAATCGTGAACCAAGCCACGTTACAACCCTTGAAAGTCCTAACTGAAGCATGGTTAGTTCAAAGCATACTGGCACCAAAAGGGTATCCTGATTCCGTAAGGTTTACCAAAAAAATGCTAAGCTGATATTTCATTTTTACAAACATCACGTTTCTACAAATATCACGCTTTTATATCTCCTGTTTTAATGTTTTTCAAAAAACTCAAGACAGACATATGCATTGCATCTCATGAACTCATTATTAAACATATTCTGTTACATAATTTCAAATGTTAGCAACAAGAAGAATCTGCACAGGGTACGACTAATGACTAACAGTTATCCCGACAGACAAGATCACTCCATAAGAAATGTATACAAGGGGCATGACATGATTTGTCCAATCAATCTGGGGCAATTAAGTCAAGATTCCAAGAATCTCTCAAGAATGCCAAACAAACAGGGGCACGCATCCAAGTGGGCCTGAAGCTACCTCTCGATCATTCAGGGGCATCATCCTCAGTTTATGATTACTAGGGGCAGGTCACCCATAGTATATATCTCAGAAGGTCCTCGCAAGGCGAATCTCTCCAGAGTCCCTACTGGCAGGGGAAAAACTATGCAAGACATGTTCAACACTTCGATCAATACTCATTGTTGGGTTCCAATCATTACAAGTCCAGGAATGGCAGTTATTATAAACACTAGGGGCAACGTTCAAGGCATCCAGGCCTCCCCACAGAGTCAACTTCACAAGATCATATCCCCACAGAGTAGCCCTCGAGAAGATACCTTCAAATGCTCTCTTCCCGACAAAAACTTAGTTCCTCAACAGAGTCTACATCTTCGACACTGCCGGTTCCCCGAAACTTTTCTCTTCCCCAAACGGGTTTATTCATATCTCTTTATCCCCAGTCAGGGTGCATCAAGGATCAATCATTCAAATCGCTTTCCTCCCTAAGCAGAAATCATAAATCCCCAGTGGAGCATCTTCAAGACAAGATCAAACATCAAAATCACAGTGATACAGAGATTTATTTTCTCAAGACACTCCAAACAGCGTCATGCATACATCATATACATCACACACATATTCATACATTGCATACATTACTTCATGATAAACATACGGGTTTCTCATTTATTTTGAGAGACTCTTCATATAATACATGCATCATGACATCGCATATTTTTAACTTTGTTTTCATGTTCCATCTCGACAAGCATTCCTCTCAGATATAATCAAGCTAAAGATTCATTCTGACAAGTCTTTTTACATTCCGAAACTTCATCAAATAACTTATCAACTCTAACAAGCAAGCATTCTCTATCAGATATGGTCTAATGTATGACTCGTTCTGGTATTCTCCTTCAGATATAGTTTAATGCATGACTCGTTCTAATGTCCTCTATCATATATGGTCTAATGTATGACCCGTTATGGTATTCTATTTCCAAGATCTAATTCTATCATCACGAACGGTGTAGACACGATCATCCTTCCAAGGTCTAATTCGGTTACTACGAACGGTGCGGACACGATCAACATTCAAAGATCTAAGTCTATCATCACGAACGGTGTAGACACGATCATCCTTCCAAGGTCTAATTCAGTTACTACGAATGGTGGTGACACGATCAACATTCGAAGATCTAATTCTATCATCACAAACAATGTAGACACGATCATCCTTCCAAGGTCTAATTCAGTTACTACGAACGGTGCTGACAAGATCAACATTCAAAGATCTAATTCTATCATCACAAACGGTGTAGACACGATCATCTTTCCAAGGTCTAATTCAGTTACTACGAACGGTGCTGACACGGTCAACATTCGAAGATCTAATTCTATCATCACGAACAGTGTAGACACGATCATCCTTCCACGATCTAATTTAGTTACTACGAACGGTGCTGACACGATCAACATTTGAAGATCTAATTCTATTATCACGAATGGTGTAGACACGATCATCCTTCAAAGATCTAATTCAGTTACTACGAACGGTGCTGACACGATCCATATTCCAAGATCTAATTCTATTACTACGAACGGTGTAGACACGATCATCTTTCCAAGATCTAATTCAGTTACTACGAATGGTGCTGATACGATCAATCTCCAACAAATACTTCTCAATACATCGAGCTCAGATACAGCCTAACGTACGGCTCATTCTGGTACTTCTTAATACGAAGGATCCGGTCTAACGTACGACTCATCTTTCATCCTAACGCACGACTTTCCAGACATTTAACAAATGCAAATTGGATTCGGTCTAATGCACGACCCATCCTTCAGCCTAACGCACGGCTTTCTAGACATTTATCAAATGCAAATTGGATTCGGTCTAACGCACGACCCATCCTTCAGCCTAACGCACGGCTTTCCAGACTTTTATCAAATGCAAATTGGATCCGGCCTAACGCACGACCCATCCTTCAGCCTAACGCACGACTTTCCAGACATTTATCAAATGCAAATTGGATCCGGTCTAACATACGACCCATCTTCAGCCTAACACACGGTTTTCCAGACATCTAACAATGCAAACTAGACCCAGTCTAACGTATGACTCGTCCTAAAAAGTATAGCCTAACATACGACTTACTTTTACACTTATCAATACAGTGGATTCAGTCTAACGTACGACTCATCCTAAGTATATCCTTCAGATACACTCTAACGTACGACGTATTCTGATTCTCAAGTTTATCAAGCTAGATGGCATCTTTAAGCCCATCTCAATCAAATCTCAATATCCTGGTGGCATCTCTAAGCCTATCCCTGACAACTTTCATCAATTTCCAGATGGCATCTGTCATACCCCAAAATTTACCCATCCTACTTCTCTTATTCAAACTCATATAAAAGTGCAATGCTCAAAGAAACACTCTCCTAAACAATGGCTCAAGGAGCTAGGGTGTTGATTTATCTGAAGAAAATCAATGAATCAAAGTCTCCAAAGGATTTCATATGGCCTATGATGTTTCAAACTATCTCCATGACAAAATTCAGGTTTCAATTCCGAGGATTGACCACTCATTTGCTCAGAAAGTCAATAGTCGACTAGTTTGACCTAAAAGTCAAATGTGGTCAAAGTACAGTCAAAACTCTTGATTTTTTGTCAACAACCTTATTTTTAAGTATCATTCATAATTTGATCAAGGATTGATCATGATTCATCGAGGAAAGTTCAGAAATCAACAAATAAAAATTTTCAAACTTCAATTCACTCAGACGCACCGTCAGCAGCTAAAACAGTCAACAGACGACTCGTTTGACCAAAAAAGTCAACAGACAGTCAAAAATGAAATTTTTTGCCAACATCCATATTTTGTCAAAGGATTCATCATTTGATCATTGGATGATCATAATTCATCAAGGAAAGATCAAAAATCAACAAAACCCTAAGATTCAAAATTAGAGTTTTCTCCTAAAAAGTCAACTGAACTTTGACTGGTCATAACTCTCTCATCCTTCATCCAAAAAATTCAAACCAAAGCTCATTTTGAAGAAAATTCAATTATCTTTCAAATGCATTTGGTCCCATGGTCATTAGGTTCACCATTTGAAAAATATGAACCAAGACATTACAGGTCATTTTCAAAGTCAACAAAAAGACACTTTTTTCAAAAGGATACACAAGGAGCATCAAAAATCATTTTGACATGAGAACAAATACATTGGTTAGAGGACTCTTTGAGGTTTCCAAAAAATGCAAGATCTCCTTCATATGACAAAAATTGAGGGATTTACACCTTGTTGAAGTTGGCTAAATTTTGGGAAAATGCATAAAACCAACATTGCTCAAAAATGTATTTTTTCCAAATGGGGCCAAGTTTTCATAGTTAAAACATGTTTTCCATGATATAATGGGCCTCCCACGACCAAGACAAAGCCCACACCATTTTTATCCATTTTTGGTTTAATTTTATCCTATTTTAAGATTAAATGAAAATGGAAAATGGAAGGATAATGGATAGCTTAGTTTCTAAGCATGAGTCATCCAAGAATCTTTAATTTTCTGCAGAAGATTGAGGTGCAAGGCAAGAGCATTGAAGAGAAGCAAGACTTGGTCAACAATTCAAAGGTTTTAATATAAAAAAATCAAGAATTCAACAAAGGCAACCAAAGGCTTCTTGGCTTCAATTCTAAGCACAACATAGCTTATAAATAGCTTATAGTACTTCACAAATGAAAAAGACCACGAATTCAGAAGAGAATCTATGCTTGTAACCATACTTGTAATCACTTAAATTTTTCAAAGAAATTCCAAATTCGAATTTTGAATTCAAGTCAGTTTCAATACAAACTAAACATTCAAACACCTTCCTCAAGTATCACTGAAACTATTCCAATCATTTCCCAGCCTTGAAACCCACTGAACTAAGCACTACAGGTCACGATTTATTCAAAATAAAACCAACTCGTATCTGATCATTCAGGCATGTTTAACAAGATGTAGACATATATTTGAACTTAGCTTAATGTCCTGATCATTTCTGGACATTTAATTAAAGTTTGGGGGCCTGTACACGAAACTACCATTTTAGGGTTTCTTAGTTCAAATTTAGGGTTTTTCGTTAGAACCAAAAATAGGACAAATTAAGGGCATGGTTGAATTCAGTAGATTGAGACGAATCGAATGGGCATGTCGCGCCAAATTTATATTCATGTTTGACCCTATTCGCTATTTTGTAGGTTTAGAAGGTATCTATTACAGCGCTTTTATTACAAAAACGCTATTAAAGGTGCTGGCTGGAGGTTGAAGACGATGAGGTGTCCTCACCTCATTGGATAGAACGCGCGCGCCAGTGTTTTTGAATCCTGGGTTCCCATGTGCGCTTTCCATCATCTTTCCATGTGACCTCAATATCTGGGCCGTCTGATTTCATTAAACTCTCAATCCAACGCATCAAAACACTCATCCTTACCATGGTCTACATTTAAATACCACACCTGATTATTATCTTTTTATTTTCTATTTTTTTTAATCTCTTTGTTAAATTAATTAAAAATAGTTTTAAAAATCCAAAAAATACACAAAAAATATTTTTAAGTTTCTAAAATAATATTTTATTTTCTGATATAAAAATATTTTATTTTTCTTCATGATTTGAATATTTTGTGTAATTAATTAGATAATATGCATATATTTATCTTTTAATTATTTTCACCCAATCAAAAATCATAAAAAAATTTGTTCTTTATATTAAATATTGTTTATATATTGTGAACTAATTTTGTACATATTTTGAATAATTTTCTCTTTAAGTTTTAATTATTTGTGTAATTATTTATATAATTATGTATTAATTAACTTAATAGATTTCAAATCAATTTAAAAAAAAAAACAAAAAAATTAGTTTTGTTTTAAAATTAATTAACAAACATTTTGAACATATTTTAAGCTTAATTTTTAGGTTTAAATTTATTTTCATCTTTTTTTTCATTTTAATTTAATTAATCATGCATTAATTATAATTAAAATCAATAACAAAAAAATCCAAAAACACTTCTTTTATTTTCTTGCAATTTAAATTCCTAGATAAATGTATAGGTTGTCAAATTCATGTAAATAGCGTAGTTTACATTTCCTGCACAATCGATGTATTAGCGTAGATTTACTTTCCGCATTTTACATTTCCGCATTTTAAATTCCAGCACATATAAACTGCGTGTATGCCAAAGATAAAATTGAATCGTTAGATCACTAACTTCAAAGATAAAATATTTGAATCCAAACACAATCACACTTGCACCTCTTAGGGTAATCCCTTTCTCATTCTTTTCAAAATCAAAATCAAATTCTATTATTTCAAACGCAAAATCGAACTTTTGTTTATATCCGGTGAAAGGATAGATTTTTAAAGGAAATAGGATAAAGACCTTATAACTCAGGGTAGACTTCCTAATTTGCTTGCTCAAATCAAAACAAACAAATCTCTCATACATCATTGTTTTTCAAAATAAAACTTTCAAAAAGACAATACTTTGTATATATCCCAACAAGGATCATTACGAAGTTAACGTTCTTTTTTCAAAAACATCTTTTGAAAGATAAAAACACTTTGTATACATCTGCACAAGGATCATTACAAAGTCAATTTACAAAGGTATTTGGAACCACATACGAGCATTTTAAGGCAATCGAAAAGTAATTGAAAACAAGTGAGCTAAGCAAATTAAAGAGCCCATGGATAACCATGGATACAAAGGGTGCTAACACCTTCCCTTTGTATAACCTACCCCCTTACCCAGAGTTTCTTAAAGGTCTTTTTTCTGTTTCTTTTATAAACCTTTCCTTAATTGGATAAAATAAAAGGTCGGTGGCGACTCTCTGATTTTCAAAAATACAAAAGCAGAAACAAAAAAGAGTCAGTTCGCGTATCTCTCCACGAGAGGTATGGCAAAAAACCGAGCGCGCGACACATATCCCCACAGAGTAATCATTAAGAAGATACCTTCAAATGTTCTCGTCCCAACAAAGACATAGTTCCCCAACGGAGTTTTATATCTTCGACACTGCCGATTCCCCGACTCTTTTCTCTTCTCCAAACAAGGTTATTAATCTCTCTTATCCCCAGTCGGGGTACATCAAGACCAATCATTCAAATGGCTCTCATCCCCAAGCACAAGCCAAAAATCCCCAGCTAAGTATTCTCGGGTTCTGTATTCTCCACAACAGTCAAGGATTTATTTTCCCCACCAGACACTGCTACAATCTACTATCATTACTAACAAACATCTTGCATTCATACATCATACGCCTCATGGCACACACATAACATATATAAGCCTCATGGCATATGCATACAATCTCATTCATTTCAAAAATAAACATTAAAATACATGCATCACGACATTGCATAAAATTGATACTTCTTTTCCAGTCTATTCCTACAAATCAAATGAATAGTATCTTCTAGATATAGTGCAGAGATAATCAAGTCGACGATTTAATTCTGATGCTCATTCAAGACAGAGATTTAGTTCTGACACTTAATTTTGGATATCTTCCAAAGATAGTTCAGAGATAATCAAGACCAAAATTTAATTCTGATACTTAGTTCCGGGTATTCTCTGGAGATAGTTCAGAGATAATCAAGACAGAGATTTAATTTTGATACTTAGTGTGGTGTCATTTTTTACCTCTCCGTTTCACTCGGGAGGACGGCACGCTAGACCCTTCACGCGAAATTTGGAAGGAGAATGCGCCCGGGGCGGGATGAATTTTGTTTCAGTTCTTCCTACGATATCACACGAACTTTTTAATTATCCTAACGAGTAGGAGAGGGGAAAAAGATCTCAAATAAACCCTAGGAGTTTTCTAAGTGTGGGGATTCACCTAGACTAGAAATTCTGGAGTCCGGGGGGTCGGTTATACATAGGGAAGAGTTTAAGCACCCTACATATCCGTAGTACTCTACGGAAACCTTCTCTGTGTCAATGTGTTTGTGTTTGTGTTTGTTGCTGAATGATTGGGAAAGTTTCTCCTTTGTGTTAGGAGAAGGAATTGAATTGATTTTGAAAAGAAAGACAGACAGACTGACTATTTTTGGTTTTTTATTAGCTTGCTGAGGTTCCTTGTGAACCTCATGCCTACATATCCCTAATGGAAGTCAGAGCTTTTTGTAGTTCGGAGAACTAATTAGGGATTTTAATTATTTTTGGTGCCTTGCTTGAAGCTCAAGGTTGAAGCTTGAATTAAATCTCTGTTTACAGTAAAGAGACATGAAATCTTCTTTACATAGAGGTTTTTCTACTATTCCACCACAAACATTTTTAAAGTGACAGAAAAGATAAAATTGTTTCATTAAGAGAGGGAGCCTACTTGGTTGATCAAGTATGACAGCCACATGCCTCTTGAATGAAAGATTCTCAACCAAATTAGGGAAAGTTGTACAAGTCCGGGTTGTGTGCCAGATCATGTCTTTCGTGAGTCCTAAATGGGAGAATGTTTGAAATGATTGTTGTTTGAAATGATTTTTTATTTGAAATGATTGTTTGAAATGATTGTTTGAAATGATTGTTTGTTTGAAATGATTTTTTGAAATGATTGTTTGTTTATGGTGAGATAGGAGAAATACCTACCTATGAAGATGAGCTATGTCTATCTACTGTTTGAAAGATTTGATTTTTTAGCTGGCTTGTATGAGGCCCAAGCTTGAGGCTTTTGATTGATTTATTGTTTTATTGGCACTGAGAGATAACTCTACTGGGGATTGACTTAAATTAAGAAGTCTTTGTGTTCTGTACAAAGCCCAGAATTGAGGATGACTCTAGTTGGAGAGTGTTTATTTGATGGACTTTATTTAGTATTCTGTACCAAGCCCAGAATTATGGCTAACTCTTAATTGGGGATGTTGTTATTTCATGCCTTGTATGAGGCCCAAGGTTGAGGCTGACTCTTACTGAGGATAAACCAATAGAACCTAGACTCTGCTAAGGAAAATTGATAAAGATAAGGGTGACAGAGACTATCCATGTCTCTTATTCCAAAAGGTGTACTCAATATGAGATCGAGACATTCTTAGCTTGTTTAAAAGTCTGGTTTTGAGGATGGAAGAAACTCACCAGGATAGGCTAAAAGGTAACTAAAGACCTGTTCCTATGTTTATAAGAAACCTGATGGGTCCTTGTATACAAGCTCAAGAGGAAGCTGAGAATGCTTTTAAGAAGCCTGTGGGTCCTTGTACAAAGCACAAGAGGAGGCTAATCGAGGGTCATCGAGGGTCCTTGTTATAGCACAAGAGAAAGCTATGTAGTTTTGAACTTATTATGGCTTTAAGCAAATGGGTAAGAGGTTTCACCAGGAATAATTCCTCTTGGGTGGATGTGTCCTATTTTGGGTTCTAAGACTTTTTTCAGGATGTTTCACCGGGAATAATTCATCTTGAGGGTTTGAACTAAAAGATCTCTAATTAGGAAAGAGCCTTCACCGGGAAGACATTCTCATTCCTAGGCCATATTCCTATAAAATATATATATATATATATATATATATATATATATAGTTAACTGTCCTAAGGTTTCACTCAGACGTAGTTCTAATATATAAACAGATTATATTTGACAGTAATTTAAATGAAGACTGTAAAATGAAAGCTTGTAAAGCCTAACCTGGATGGAGTGGAGGCCTTTGAAGATGTATGTACAAAGCCTTACCAGCAGTTGATTGATAACAGTTGAATATTTATGATAAACAGTTAAAGGTTTTTGAAAACAGAAGAAGTGAAGATGGACATAGGTCACATAGGTATCTGAAGAGTTTCACCGGGAATAATGTCCTTCAAATACCAGAAGAATGTTTTGAAAACAGAAAGAAGATTTTGTAAATACAGTTTTTGAAAACAAACTAAGAAAAGAAAGAAGGTGTTAAGTATTACACTCTATTAGAGGCCCATTGAAATGATTTACTGTTTGTGAAAACAGTTGAAGAGAAATGAGATGATGTAAAGTTCCGTTGTCTGGGAACTTTGATCGTCTGTTTAATTCGAAGTTTGAAAACAGTTTGAACTTTGACAAAGTCAACTTAATTAGGGTAAAGACAAAGTCTATACCTTGTTAAGACCTAAATGATTAGGGTTTTATCACTAGAGTATTTATGAAAGATTAGGTTTTTTTTGAAAATTCAAGGAAAACATGTATTAAGATATATTTAAAAATACTTAAAACACACCATTTTTAACCTAATAAAAATACATAAAATAAATAATATTTTTTGTGATTTTTTGGATTATTTATAAAATAGATATATTAATTGATAAGTGTGTAAAAAATGAAGTAAAAATGATTTAATTTGATAGGTGAATGAATTAGTTAAAGTTGTGAAGAAAATAGAATGAACAAGTGATAAAAAAAAAGGTTTTTGTCTCCACCATGGTTTGAACCCACGCCCTTTAAGTTATCAGCCCAAAACAACACCACTGAGCCAACGCGCGCTTGGTGACAAGATAATGGTTTCAAGGCTATATATGGGTTATCAAGTGTATAGCGCAAATAATAAAAAATATATCAAAAGGTCCGGGGCGAGGGGGATTCGAACCCCAGACCTTGGGCTCACGCAACACACAAACTCTCTTTACCACTGGGCTATATTAATGTAGTCGTTTATAAAACGCCTACCACTCAAAATAAAATAAACTCTAACCCTGGATTTGAATTTTGCGCGCCACCACCATCTTTGTCTTCAACCTCTAGCTTTTGGATTTTTGAAAATCCAACTCTCTCGTTTTGCAACCAAATCAGATGATGTAAACACCAAACTTGTTCTAATTTCTCTCACGATTTCAAATATGTAACTAACATGAATTTATATTAACTACATCTACTGAATTATGTAAAATACGTGAAGAACCCTAAAATTTGAAAATTAAATTAAATGGCTATACTGAAGTATAAATGACTGATGATAGAGGGTTTTTAATCCTCTGATGATGCTGAATGAAATGGTATTGAGTTTTAACCAAAAGGGTACACGAATTAAAGAGATAGAGTTGAGAAACTTACCTCTGAAAATGAAGGTCGTGAGACTGATGGAAGGCTCCTGAGCTTGTATGAGTGATCCTAAAAGCTTCCTGGGGACTCAGTGATGCTAACTGGATACTCATTGCGCTTTGAATGCTCTAGGATTGCTCTACTCGACACCTTCTATTTGAGCTTCAAGTGAACATGGAGGTTGGTGATTCTGTGGTTACAGATGTGCTGCAGGCATCTGAATAGCTTCACTACACCTCTAGGAACATGTTGATGTGCTTAGATTTGCTTGACACCTTTTGAATTATGCTACAGACCTCCAACTGCTCGAGCTTCAAAATAAAAGTGGCTATGGTGTTCCTCCACTTACCGAAGTGATCCAGGTGCTTGGATCACCTCAAATGAACCTCCTTGAGATGTTAGAATGCTTATTTCCCAAAGAAGAGCTCTGGTTTGAAGAAATCGATTCTTCTTGCCAAAGAACTTTGAAAAACCATAAGCATGAGAGAGAGAGAGAAGGAGAAAGCAAGGAATTGAGTTGCTTTGGTGTGTCTATTACTGAGGTATGCTCTTCTATTTATAGGCAAATGATGCAGAGCAATTGGACATAGTGAGCTTGCTTAGTGAAGTAAGTTTGGTTTCTTGGCCATGAAGAAATTCAAGGAATCTTGCAAATGTAATGATGGCAAACTCGGGCTAGCTCCCTATCCATTGATCTCTTGTGATCTTGGAGAACATTTATGATGTAGAGGAGAGTTCTAATTGGTTGGGAAGAGATGCCTTTGATGATTCACCACTTGGCCATAAATTTCCCAAATGTAATCATTACATAATCACATGTTCTTGTTTTGGGAATATTCTCTAATTCTCATGCCATGGTGGAAATGGGTGTATGGTATCTCTAATGATATATTATGGGTCATGTAGCATCAATTAGTGAAGCCATTTGCACAAAATTGCAAAGTTTCAAATTGTACATGACCTATAATTTTACTATGCCTAACTTTGATCAATCACATCTCTTAGTTCAAAATGAATTTGGAGAAGGTTGAGCATAATTTGGAAAGCCCTAAACATCTACTTCAATTCATTAGTTTGGGGTTTCTTCAGAATCATTTGGAAAAATTGTGAAAAATGAGCCCAAAGTTGGAAGAAAACTAGGTTAAAAAACACTTAGAAAAATTTCTAAGTTTTTATGACCTAAAGCTTCCAAATCCCAAATCTCTTAAATGATTGATTTCTTGAAAAAAGTTGCATTGTAAGATGTTGTTTTATTTTGCAAGACCTACAACTTTCATGTTGGAAGTTTTTTGAGTTGTGTAGGTGAAATTTTGAGTTCCCATAATGCCCTCAAAAACCCTAATTCTTGACTTTTTGATCCTTGATGAGTTTTCTTGAATTTCTTTGGTCAAATGACTTTAATAATCATATATTGATGATATTGATCCTTAAAATTCATAGTTTTACCAAAAATCCTAAAAGTCAAAGGTGATCTTGTATAGTTGACTTTTTCCAAATGAAGTGAAATTTTGGACTTTTGTGATGAATCAAGTTCTCCTCCTCAAATGAGTGATGTGAATGGATTATATTGAGGTAATAGAAGTTCTTGAGACATGTTTTGAGTTTTGGATCCATGTCCTGATTAAAAGTCAACTGTCCGGGTGAATTAGGTCAGAAACCCTAATTGTCGACCAGATGAAATTGATGACTGTGGATCTTGAATTGAAGTGAAATGGACAATGGATAATGTCATATGAATCATTTGAAGATGATTGAACCAATTGATAGATGTTCTGGAGCTTTTTAGGGTTTCCCAAATGTGGTCCCTGATTATAGTCCTTGATAGGCTCAAAACCCTAGATTGGTGAATTAAGCAAACCTGAGCCCAGATGATTGGTGTCTAATCAATCATAGGTGAATAGAATGAAGATTTTGAGTCCTATGATTGTATTAGAGACTAATCCTTTTATTGATTGATCCATTGCCTGAGCTCTTTTGTTTCTGAACATCCTCGATTAAGCACCAAATGAACAAGTGACTGTTCTGAGTATCTGTTTTGATCTGATCAAAAGCCTGAAGATATGACATCTCAGGGGGGGTCAAAATTAGGGTATGACAGATGCCCCTATTTAAGTTTCTTTCATCCAGAGGGAGAGAGATTGATATCTCGATCTCTCCTGTGTGAAAGAGACTTAAATACCAAAGAATGCCCGAATTTTGGGCGTTCTTGAGATGTTGCAGTGATAAAATCCTTGCATGACTTGATCCCATTGTCGCGCTCGGCGGGGGATAGGGAGACAAACTCCTGTAGAAATACGTTATGTGGATTCTGGTGAATGGATGGCAATGTAGAATGCGCAATCCATCTTCTTTAACTAAGTGTTGATACTTAGAAAAAGGTAAGCAACCTCCCCTCGTTTCGGATGTCTGATCGCGAAACTGGTCTCAGTTGTGATAACCTCCCCTCGATCCGGATGTATAACCGCGAAACTGGTCTCAGTTATAATAATGTAAACAACCTCCCCTTGTTTCAGATGTCTGTATCTCGAAACGGGTCTCAGTTGTGATAACCTTCCCTCGATCCGGATGTCTAAGCGCGGAACTGGTCTCAGTTATAATGATGTAAATAACCTCCCCTCGTTTCGGATGTCTGTATCTCGAAACTGGTCTCACTTGTGATAACCTCCCCTCGATCCAGATGTCTAATCGTGGAACTGGTCTCAGTTATAATGATGTAAACAACCTCCCCTCGTTTCGGATGTCTGTATCTCGAAACTGGTCTCAGTTGTGATAACCTCCCCTCGATCCGGATGTCTTATCGCGGAACTGGTCTCAGTTATAATGATGTAAACAACCTCCCCTCGTTTCGGATGTCTGTATCTCGAAACTGGTCTCAGTTGTGATAACCTTCCCTCGATCCGGATGTCTAAGCGCGGAACTGGTCTCAGTTATAATGATGTAAATAACCTCCCCTCGTTTCGGATGTCTGTATCTCGAAACTGGTCTCACTTGTGATAACCTCCCCTCGATCCAGATGTCTAATCGTGGAACTGGTCTCAGTTATAATGATGTAAACAACCTCCCCTCGTTTCGGATGTCTGTATCTCGAAACTGGTCTCAGTTGTGATAACCTCCCCTCGATCGGATGTCTAATCGTGGAACTGGTCTCAGTTATAATGATGATAAAAAACCTCCCCTTGTTTCGGATGTCTGTATCTCGAAACTGGTCTCAGTTGTGATAACCTCCCCCGATCCGGATGTCTAATCGCGGAACTGGTCTCAGTTATAATGATGTAAACAACCTCCCCTCGTTTCGGATGTCTGTATCTCGAAACTGGTCTCAGTTGTGATAACCTCCCCTCGATCCGCAAGTCTAATCGCGGAACTGGTCTTAGTTATAATGATGATAAAAAACCTCCCCTTGTTTCGGATGTCTGTATCTCGAAACTGGTCTCAGTTGTGATAACCTCCCCTCGATCCGGATGTCTAAGCGCGGAACTGGTCTCAGTTATAATGATGTAAATAACCTCCCCTCGTTTCGGATGTCTGTATCTCGAAACTGGTCTCAGTTGTGATAACCTCCCCTCGATCCGGATGTCTTATCGCGGAACTGGTCTCAGTTATAATGATGTAAACAACCTCCCCTCGTTTCGGATGTCTGTATCTCGAAACTGGTCTCAGTTGTGATAACCTCCCCTCGATCCGCATGTCTAATCACGGAACTGGTCTCAATTATAATGATGATAAAAAACCTCCCCTTGTTTCGGATGTCTGTATCTCGAAACTGGTATCAGTTGTGATAACCTCCCCTCGATCAAGATGTCTAATCGCGGAACTGGTCTCAGTTATATGGATGTAAACAACCTCCCCTCGTTTCGGATGTCTGTATCTCGAAACTGGTCTCAGTTGTGATAACCTCCCCTCGATCCGGATGTCTAACCGCGGAACTGGTCTCAGTTATAATGATGTAAACAACCTCCCCTCGTTTCGGATGTCTGTATCTCGAAACCGGTATCAGTTGTGATAACCTTCCCTCGATCCGGATGTCTAATCACGGAACTGGTCTCAGTTATAATTTGGACAATATCTCAGATAAAGAGAAAATTTCCAAAGGTTTGTTTCCTCACCAAACTTCTCACTAGTGTTTGTTGGAGATATGCCATTTGATGATTGATAAGAAACTTCATCATGCTTTCTTTTAATTCTAAGTCCTTGAAGGAATGCCATAGGATCATGCCTCCTTTTGAGGGGCTAATGACTTTGCTTGAAGGTAGATGAACTATTTTCCGAAGAAGGACCATAATTGGTCGATCCGCTGGGGAATAACAAATTGCTTTCTGGGAGGGCAACTGGCGTTCATCGTCTCGTGCTGAGGAATCTGAACTATCTTCCCAACGAAGACTGTCATTCACTGACTCCGCTGGGGATTTGTTAAAACATTTTCCAGGAAGAGAACTTGTCATTCGTCGATCCCGTGGGGAGACTCTGGAGGTGAACAAACTATCTTCCGGAGGAATACCACCATTTGTTGATCGGTTAGCGAATCTAAATTGTTCTTTGACAAAGAGTGCCATCTATTGACCTGGCTGGGGAATTATCCAACTGTTTTCCAGGAGGAAAAACTACCACTCGTCAATTATGCCGGGGAATCTAAACCACTTGGAGAAGAAACACCGCTTGCCGA
Source organism: Vicia villosa (assembly GCF_029867415.1). Lineage (NCBI taxonomy): Eukaryota > Viridiplantae > Streptophyta > Magnoliopsida > Fabales > Fabaceae > Vicia > Vicia villosa. Next base: position 113,673 of record NW_026705667.1, on the reverse strand, counting down.
TTCTGTGAGGAATTCAAATGCGAAACAAACTATCTTATTTGAAAAAGATCGTCGAGTGAACAAACTATCTTATTTGAAGAAGATATCTATGGTCGACTTTGCTTGAGAAATTCGGGCGTATGAACTTTCTTTCTTAAGAAGAAAACCCTCTCACGACTTTGCAGGGGAAACTTGAGTACATGCCCAAGTAACTCGGGCACTATCATGATCAAAGCCTAACTAGACTATGCTAACTATGTAATTATGATGTGCGAAGTATGCATGAATATTATGATGATTATAAAATGTAAAGTGAATGTGAATAGAATTGTCGTGGATGTGAAATCCTATGATATGACATGAATTTTGTGATGATCAGAAGATGTTTTCTTCTTGAAGTTTGCACTCCGTTGGGGATAACTGAGTTACTAGTTATCCGCTGTTTGAAGTTAGTGACATGATTTGAAGTGAAGATCCGTTATCGGGAGATGTTCGCAAAGCGACCTCATGGGGAAATCTTGGTTCCCGGAGTCTCAACCGTTCTCGGAGCAACTGTTTGCATTCTTCCTATTGTTTGTAAACCTTAGAAAGAAATTTCAACTTTATTTTGCAAGTAAATTCATTTTATTTTATGAAAACATTTTGTTTCAAGAAAATGACTGTTTAAACTTAAAACGCATTTTAAGAAACTGAATAAGACTTGATTTGCAAAGAAAAGGCACAAGGCTCAAATTATTATTTATGGAATGGTAATCAGCCAAATGCTTGATTCCATGGAGTATTTACAAAGTTGGAAATTGGTAATTTTCGGGAAAATGGTTACGATGAAACGTGACGACCGTTATCTTTCCCTTCCACTCTGAATTACGCTGTATTCGTGCTTCGTAGAAGATGACCTACTGATGATGAATACCCCGCTATGGATTTCGAATGATCAAGTTTGTCCTGAACACAGTTACTTGCCATATATCCCTAACTTTTGCGTAGACTACCCCTTTCGGGTTTTAAGTCTACCGGGATTGATTATATATATATATATATTTTTTTTATGTCTCTAACTTTTGCCTGAATCGCCCTTTCGGGTTTTCGATTCACCGAGTCGCTCTTTTTTGCCTAAGTCGCTCTTTGCAAGTTTTCAACTTAGTGAGCTGTTCTTTTAATTATTTAGGCGAAGTATTTCTTGACTGCGTCGATGTTCACAGGACGGGTGAATTCTTCTCCATCCATAGTCATGAGTATTAAGGCTCCTCCTGAGAAAGCTCTCTTGACCACGTATGGGCCGTCATAATTGGGAGTCCATTTGCCTCTCGAATCTGTGAGAAAAGATTGAATCTTTTTTAGTACAAGGTCGCCTTATTTGATTGTGCGAGGTCAAACCTTTTTGTCGAAAGCTTTCTTCATTCTTTGTTGATATAGTTGTCCGTGGCATAAAGCTGTCATGCGCTTTTCTTTGACTAAGTTCAATTCATCGAATCTTCTTTGACACCACTCGGCTTATGTTAATTTTGCCTCCATCAAGACTCTCATTGATGGGATCTCAACCTCTATGGGTAGGACTGCCTCCATGCCATATACAAGGGAGAAAGGAGTTGCTCCAGTCGAAGTACGTACAGACGTACGGTAACCATGAAGAGCAAACGGGAGAATTTCATGCCAATCTTTGTAAGTGATGACCATTTTCTGAATGATTTTCTTGATGTTTTTGTTAGCTGCTTCTACAGCTCCATTCATATTTGGTCTGTAAGGAGATGAGTTGTGATGTTCAATCTTGAATTCTTCACAAAGCTCCTTCATCATTTTGTTGTTCAAATTTGACCCATTGTCAGTGATTATCTTGCTAAGAATGCCGTAGCGACATATGATGTGATTCTTGATAAACCTGACGACAACCTGTCTTGTAACGTTTGCATATGAAGCTTCTTCGACCCACTTGGTGAAATAGTCTATAGCTACCAAGATGAAGTGATGTCCGTTGGACGCTTTTGGCTCGATCATTCCAATCATGTCGATTCCCCACATGGAGAAAGGCCAAGGGGAAGAGAGTATGTTGAGAAGAGATGGTGGCACATGAATTCTATCGGCGTAGATTTGACATTTGTGACACCTCTTTGCATTCTGGTTGCAATCTGACTCCATCGTCATCCAATAATATCCTGCTCTCAGTATTTTCCTTGTCATGGTGTGTCCATTGGTGTGAGTACCAAAGGAACCTTCATGTATTTCTCTCATGAGTATTTCTGCTTCTTTTCTGTCAACGCATCTGAGCAGGACCATGTCGAAATTTCTCTTGTACAGAACATCTTCATTCAGGAAGAATCTGCCAGCTAACTTTCTCAAAGTCTTTCTGTCTTTCTTTGACGTCCCAAGAGGGTATTCTTGCCTTTGAAGTAAGTTCTTGATGTCGTGATACCACGGTTTGTCGTCGATGATTGCTTCTACTGTGAAAACATGAGCAGGCCTATCCAGGCGCATGACATCGATCCGAGGAATGTCATTCCAATGATTTATCCTAATCATGGAAGAGAGTGTGGCTGATGCATCAGCCAAGTTATTTTCTTCACGAGGAATGTGATGAAAATCTACCCTGTCGAAGAATGGTAACAATCTTCTCGCATAGTCTTTGTAAGGGATTAGCCCAGGTTGGCGTGTTTCCCATTCTCCTTTGATTTGATTGATGACCAAAGCAGAATCTCCGTATACATCCAAGTGTTTGATTCTTAGATCCACGGCTTCTTCGAGACCCATGATGCAAGCTTCATATTCGGCCTCATTGTTTGTGCATTTGAAAGTTAATCTGGCGGTAAATGGAATATGGGTACCTCGAGGGGTAACAATGATTGCCTTAATTCCTCGTCCATAAGCATTGATGGCTCCGTCAAAGATCAAGCCCCACGGGGATCCTATCTCAGGTCCTTTGTCTGGTAGCGGCTCGTCGTAATCTTTCATCTTGAGTTACATGACGTCCTCGTCCGGCAAGTCAAAACTGGTTGATTCATGACCATTGAGTGGGTGGTGAGCCATGTGCTCAACTAGGATACTTCCTTTCACGGATTTCTGTGCGTGATACTCAATGTCGTATTCTGATAACAACATCTGCCAACGGGCAATTCTCCCGGTTAAGGCAGGCTTCTCAAAGATGTACTTGATTGGATCCATATGGGAGATCAAACAAGTAGTATGTCGAATCATGTACTGGCGGAGACGCTTGGCAGCCCAGGCTAAAGCACAACAGGTTTTCTCGAGCATGGAGTAGCGGGATTCACAGTCAGTGAATTTCTTGCTCAGGTAGTAGATGGCATGCTCTTTTCTTCTTGTCTCGTATTGCTGTCCAAGGATACAACCCATGGAATCTTCTAAGACGGTTAAGTACATTATCAAAGGTCTTCCCTCCACTGGAGGAGACAGGATGGGTGGTTCGAGCAGATATTCCTTAATGCTGTCAAACGCTTTCTGACAATCGTCTTTCCAGACGCAACTTTGATTTTTCCGTAGAAGTTAGAAAATTGGAGCACAAGTTACAGTCATGAGATATATGAATCTCGAGATGTAATTCAGACGTCCAAGAAATCCTCTAACTTGTTTCTCGGTTCTGGGTGAAGGCATTTCTTGAACTGCCTTGACTTTGTCTGGATCTACTTTAATTCCTCGTTTGTTGACGATGATACTGTCACACGCTCGCGAAAAATGAACAGAGTCGCCACCAATATATTTATCCCATAAGGGAAAGGAATATCAGAAAACCTAACAAAGGAAGGAACAGGGTCTTGCGACCAGAGAACTAGGGTACGGGAGTCGGTTACGCAAGGGGAAGGTGCTAGCACCCCTCGCGCCCATCGTACTCGATGGTATCCACCTATGTTTGTTTCTATCTAAAGGGTGTGTAACTATGTCTATGTCTAAATGCGAATGAATGCAAAATGTAGGGAAAATAAAGAATTGTACTCGCACGGGCCCTACCCCGCTGCCTACGTATCCTTTTCAGGAATCAGAGTTACCGTAGCTCGGCTCACGATTTTCTGTTTGTTTTTGTGTTTTTTAGTTGGGCGGCGTTAACGCTCACGCTCTTGCATAAGGGATCGCCTAGGATGCAATGGAGCGGAGATAACTTGCCCTTAAGAAAAGAGGGAAGAGAGAGAATTGGTTTGTATCTTTTAAGGGTAATTCCATGATGACGAGAACCTACTACAAGGCTTCGCATCACTTCCTTACTTTGTTTTAAATCTGACCATTTATTAGGTTTTTTGAAGTGTTTTTGATTGGTGTTTTTTATGGGGATTTTAACTTTGTGACTTAGATCATACCAAAAAGAGTTTTGTTTTGCATATTTAGAGAACGCACATCGAGGCCTACGCCACGATCGTTTCTCTATATAACGGTTAAGAAATACATCGAGGCTTCACACCTCAATCATTTCTTCTCCGCTAAGTAAAGGAAATACAAAAAGGAGTTCTTTTGTGAATATTTAGAGAATGCACATCGAGGCCTACACCACGATCGTTTCTCTAAACAACGGTTAAGAAATACATCGAGGCTTCACACCTCAATCATTTCTTCTCCGCTAAGTAGGAAGGAACATACATCGGGGCCTACACCCCAATCATTTCTTTCCTACTATGAAATATAGTAACGGTATGATCTTCATCGATATTTATTAAGTATTTTAAAAGTTGAAAAGGAAAAGAATGCAATAGGGAACCATATCTAAATTCTAGTCTAAGTTGTCTATACAAGGGAGTTAAAATGAAAAAAACTATACGATTTATTAACAAAAACTATGCATGGAATAGGTAGAGGAAAATCAATATGCGACAAATAAAATTGAGAATTATAACAAACAAACGATATTCACAAGCACATATACATCTATTAATTCTATACAAAAAACGAGACTAAAAATTAATTCCTAAGTCTATTAGAGAAATATTTACGAAGAAATATTAGACAAAGAAAATTCAAGTGTTGTAAAAGAAAAGATTTATTAAAAGGGTTAAAAGTGATTAAAAAAAGTAACGAAAATCATGACAATTATTTACACATCCTATGATATCTAAAATTATTTTATGTATTTTTTATTTGAGTTAAAAAGAATTTATGAAACAAAAGTTAAAAGAAAACAAAATTTAAAAGAAAAATCTAAAATCTAGACAGCGGGGGTGTATCAGTAATTTGGAAATGAATTAAAACTAGTTAAGAGATAAACTGGGCCCAAACAGAGGGGTGGCAAGAGCAGTAGCGCTCAGGCCCAGTTTGTCGGGTGGTGGTGTGTTCGTAAGGCAAGGGTACGCTTCAGAATTGTTGCAGGCCCAGATAATCTCGTGGCCCAACTACACCATCCATTTCCATCTTTTTTGTTATTTCACTTTTATTTGTTTTTATTATACAACATGTGATCATTTCTTTTAACATGTGGTACTGAAAAGCAACGTGACCAAAATATGCATATCAATTGGTCATGCAAACTTTAAATGGATAAAGATAAAAAAGCTCATGCCAATCAGGATCAAACAAGTCACGGTTCCAATCATTAGCAAAAGACAAAATAGCATCTCAACAAAAATAGCAGCCAATACATGCAAGCCACGTAGGCACCTGAGGTACAATCCATAAAATAAAACGCAGTCGCCGGAGATACCTCCGATCACCTTCTCCGGTGGCCTCGCGACGGGGCTGCGTACAATTTTTCCAGAAATCTACAAGAATTATACCAATCAACTCGTTTTTCTCTCCTGCACGCGGACCTAGCAATGATTTTACTTGATTCCCTCTCTAACTTGTAAACCGAAAGCACTCTTAAAATCCTAATTTCTAAGAACATCACCAAAATCAAATCTGTACCTATCAGCATGTTCATAAGCATTCACAGGTTCTATAAATATGATTCCAGCCTTCACACAATCAGTATCCGTATAGGTCAACGCAAGTTTTCAAGAACCATGGATAACCGATATTTACACAGCACACAAACGTCTCACATAGCTATATCGTATGCCTTATCTAATTTGCTATCATGATGAGGTGGTTGAAAGAACTTACTTGTTCACGCTTTGACTCAAAAGACGATAAAGAATTCCACAAGCCTCGAAACTTTTCAATGAAGGTGATAGTTCGATCCTTGAAGATCAATGATATGATTCTTGCTTCCGGCAGTATTATGATGATTATGCAACGAATGTGGTGCTGCGGAGAGGGAGAGCGACGATGATGAAGAAGCGGAGGAGATACGGTGGTGCTGATCGGAGATGGAATTGGTAGTGATGGTGGTTTGGTGATGAAGTTGAAGGTGAAAGAGTTTGTTGAGGGAGATGAAGATGGAGGTTTTGTTGTGGTTGAAGAGCTTGAATGATGAAGATGACGAAGTTGCTTAAGAGTTGGTTATGGTGGTTGGTGGTGGAGAGAGAAAACAGTTGTGGTGGTTAGGTAGAGATGAAGAAGTCTGTTACGGTTAGTTACATGAGCATGAGAGAAGAGAGTGGAGAGAAGAGAGGGTAATGTGAAACTGAAAAAAATGCAAAAATGAAGCGCCCCTCTGTGAGTTGTGAAGAGTTTTTGCTTTTATATGGAGTGCATGGGTTGTATGGAGTTATAGTGGTGTGCGCTGTATTATATCATGATGTGGTGTGGTGTTGAGCCGATGGTGTGGAGTGATACAGTGTAGTATGGGACATCACGTGTGCATGCTGCAGCTCTACTCAACATCTCTGCCCCGGAAATTCAAACCACAGTTTTACCTTATGAATGTCCATGAGGCTTACTTTGTATACACATAGCTCCCACTATGGCTCATCAATTGCTCCATTTTCAAGTTCTATGAGGAGAAGGGGTGGATTGAAGGAAGATTGATGTTGGGAGTTGCTTGAAACAATTCCTGGAGGTCTAAGAAAATTGTTTGCAAGTATGGTTACACACAATTGCTTCTGGCGCGTGCGTGGCATGAAAGTTGGCCCGTGCCTTTATCAAAAATGGAGTTTTGTGAGGACATGACTTTAAGGCTTCGTAACTCACTCGATACACGTCTAATTCCCATGATTTTGGTATTATTGGAAAGAGGAAATGGAGGTGAAGGGAATAGTATCACGTTAGAAGTCCATGGACCCTTGAATTTCTCTGAAACTGACTTCCATTATGGCACACCACCTGTTTGTGTAAATGCTGCGCGTGACCTGGAATCCTGGCTTGACTGAACGCGTGATATGGGCTTTGCGAGGGCACGACTTTGCAGACTCATAATTGGTTCAAAATTTACCCAAATGGATTAATTCTTGTTTTATTGTGTAAAGGGCATGGCAGAGAGTGGATTCATGCCATGTTTGCATTTGTAGGATTCCTGAATTGTTCTAGAATTGACTTCAAATGTGGTACGCCGGGTGTTTGACACAATGCTTCGCGCGTGACCAGAAATCTGCCTAGCTGAACGACTTGAACAAATGCATTTCCTCTAACTTCAAACTAATATAACTCTTGAATCAAGCTTCAAATGGAAAAACTCCCAACTAGAGAGTTGTAGCATGCCGTGATCTGAACATTTTTGATGTTGGGAATTTTCTGAAATAAGGACTTTTGACACGTGTAATCTGATGGTGAAGTGGACTGTTCACCAAGCTTTTGAGGATCAAAAAATTTTCTAAGTATAAAAACTTTCCCTTTTTTGATTTTTTCTATTTTGGGCAAATTTTGTCAAACTCTCGATTTTATTCATTCTTTGACTTTTCTTGACCGATTTTTCACCAAAAGTCAATATTTGAATAATTCTTCTGATTTTGACCCGAAAGTCAACTGTTCTGATTTTCCGACTACTGGTGAAATTCCCGATTAAATCTCTTCCAGTCAAATCCAGTCAAACAAACACATCCACGTAGTCAGTGTGAGGAGCTTTTCACACATAGAAACCATTCCTGATTAGATGTTGACCAGAAAGTCAACTGGTTGACTTTGGTCAAAGAAACCTTGATTTAAAGAACCCGACGATTTGCAAGCTTGCACTCTTCAATCGATGCCCTGATCTGAAGCAGAGAGACACCCCAATCCAGGAGTACTTTAATGAACATAGAGCCACATGATTCTATCTCTGTTTTCTTATTCTCTGATCGGACTTCTTTACAATGGAGTTTTCTCTTGCTAGCCTTTGAATAGTACCCATGGTATGCATGCATGGGTATGGATTATGACCTAAGTGATGTATGTACATGAATCATAAGCCGTATGAATAGGGTAGGACAAATTTGGGGTATGACAGCTGCCCCTATTTAATCGTCTTATACTCGAAAATGAGATAGGTGCTAGCCTTTTCGAATATTCGAGATAGAAGAAGATTAAATACCAAGACCTGAAATTTGTCCTGAAAAGATGGAGTGATCTTTATTCTTTGTTTTTGTTTTGATATCTGCTGGGGAAAGAGAGGAATTGGTTTTTCTGATGGACATATTTACAGTGAGTAATTGGAAGAAGGGTGATAGCTTGTAACGTAGCCTGAGGTGCCAATACAAGGTTCTCAAAAGGAATGTTATATGAAACAACGACTGGAAAGAAATAGATCTCGTGCGATCTATGACTCAACATCGACTCCACAACAGGAGAGGTAAGGAAAAGATCTCGTGCGACCTTATGGACTGAAACAAAAGGGATCTCGTGCGATCTAAGACTCAACAATCGAGAGAAGATCTCGTACGACCTTCAGGACGAAAAGGGGATAGATCTCGTGCGACCTACGACTCAACATCGACTCCACAACAGGAGAGGTAAGGAAAAGATCTCGTGCGACCTTATGGACTGAAACAAAAGGGATCTCGTGCGATCTAAGACTCAACATCGAGAGAAGATCTCGTACGACCTTCAGGACGAAAAGGGAATAGATCTCGTGCGACCTACGACTCAACATCAAGAGAAGATCTCGTACAACCTTCAGGACGAAAAGGGGATAGATCTCGTGCGACCTACGACTCAACATCAAGAGAAGATCTCGTACGACCTTCAGGACGAAAAGGGGATAGATCTCGTGCGACCTACGACTTAACATCGCCTCGACATCAGAAGGAGGAAAACAGAAAGACTTCGTGTCAGAGATTTGTCAGGAATTGAGGACACCTCGTATTGGCACCACAACTTAAAAGTGTTTGTAGTATGATAGCAGATATCAGGCAAAGTTTGTACAGGTAACAACTTTTGGAAGGATGGTCATTATCGTGATTCAATACTGACTCCTATTATCTGGCTTATGTTTCGTATGCATGTTTGAGTTTATGGCGTAATGATCCACTGTAATGGATACGCTACGCTTTCGAGGATGCAATGCTATATGCAATGGATTCTATATGCAGAGAGTGCCAAATAAAGGCCCTTGGTGGAACAGAAAAGTAGGATCATTGGGGTTCGTTGCTTGTGATCTTGAGACGCCATTGTGGGTGGGCGTTGGAAACCTCATAGTGCCAAAGATGATTGGCGACTGTGTGGAGGATTAGAACATAACTCTGTTGGGGAGGAAGTGACTTTGCTCGACTTTCCTTACATCCTATACTGCTTGGGGAAACGTGGGTTCTGATGGACACTTCTTTGTCTGCCGTGTAGGGGAGAGACATGGATTTCTTCCGGTGTCTTGTGCTTACCAGTACTGATGAATTATACGTCTGAACTTTCACGCGGGATGATGACGACCTTTGTGGCATGTCGTAAGCCAAGATGACGATTAGAACCTGCAACCTGCACAAAAAAACAACGTTTGGATGCAAATGGTGCCCCTTAGAGCACTTTTATGTTTATGTAACATCATGTTTCGTTTTGATTTTGTGATTATTATTCCCCATGTTTTCAATGCAATGTTTAATAACGAATTAAATCACACCTTGCATGCGAAAAAAATGAAAAGCAGGAAAGAACACTTCTTATCAAAAGATCATTTTATTGATGGAATGCCTATGAATAGGCTTCTGTACAAGGAAGCAACTCCTAAATGACGTAGTTGCGAAAGGAAAATAAAATGCAAAAAGCAAAATGGCAAAGAGAAATGCTCGAATTTCCATTAAAACTGGTATTGCTACAGTTCCCATATCCTTGATCCTCTCAATGCTTTGCTTCAGAAGCGTAATGGTTGGATCGATCTGTCCGTTCGCCAAGGGTGTATAATGGTGTTTGTGAAGGACATTCAGACTGCAGCCTCTCGCTTTTAATCCCTAACTTTTGCCTGGACCGCCCTTTCGGGTTTTCAATCCAGCGGGATATCCCTTTTTTGCCTAAGTCGCCCTTTCGGGTTTTCAACTTAGCGGGTTATTCTTCTCTTTTTTTTGTTTTATCCCTAATTTTTGCCCAAACCCTTTTGGTTTGCCGGGATGCCCTTATTTTTGCCTAGGTACGTCGACCTAGCGGGTCTTTTATGCGTAGTATTTTTTGACTGAGTCTGAATTGACTGGGAGTGGAACGTCTTCCCCATCCATCTTTGTCAAGATTAAAGCACCACCTGAAAATGCTTTCTTCACAATATATGGTCCCTCATAGTTGGGAGTCCATTTGCCCCTTGGATCGGTATGAATTGGCAAGATCTTCCTTACGACTAGGTCACCTGTGTGGAATTCTCGAGGCCGAATCTTCTTGTCATACGCTTTCTTGATCCTCTTTTGGTACAACTGGCCATGGCAGATAGCAGATAAGCGTTTCTCCTCAATTAGATTGAGATGATCAAGCCTCGTTTGAACCCATTCTGTTTCATCGAGTTTCGCGTCCATCAAGACTCTCAACGAAGGAATTTCCACTTCGACAGGTAGTACGGCCTCCATACTGTAAACAAGAGAGAAGGGGGTTGCCCCAGTTGAAGTACGAACAGAAGTTCTATAGCCGTGTAAAGCAAACGGTAACATTTCATGCCAGTCTTTATACGTTCTGACCATCTTCTGGAAGATCTTCTTTATATTCTTGTTAGCAGCTTTGACTGCGCCATTCATCTTTGGTCGATAGGGTGATGAATTGTGGTGTTCGATCTTGAACTCTTCACACAACTCTGCCATCATCTTGTTATTTAGATTGGACCCATTATCAGTGATGATCTTGTTTGGAACCCCATATCGGCATATGATCTCTTTCTTGATAAAGCGAGTGACGACTTGCTTGGTTACGTTCTTGTAAGAAGCAGCTTCAACCCATTTGGTGAAGTAGTCGAAAGCAACAAGAATAAATCTATGCCCATTTGAAGCTTGTGGCTCAATTCGTCCAATCATGTCAATGCCCCACATGGCAAAGGGCCAAGGTGACGTCAGGACATTCAGAGGAGTTGGAGGAACATGAATTCTGTCAGCATACACTTGGCATTTGTGACATTTCTTCACATACACATAACAATCACTTTCAATCGTCATCCAATAATATCCTGCTCGCAAGATCTTTTTGGCCATAGAATGTCCACTGGAATGAGTCCCAAAAGATCCTTCATGAATTTCCTGCATGATCAATTCTGCTTCGTGTCTATCCACGCATCTGAGCAAAACTGAATCATAGTTTCTTTTGTACAGGACGTCTCCTGACAAGAAGAATTTGGATGCTAACCTTCGAAGCGTTCGCTTATCACCAATCGTAGCATCTTCGGGATACTCTTGCTTCTCAACATACCTTTTGATGTCATAATACCATGGCTTTTCATCATACACACCTTCAGTAGTGAGACAATGAGAAGGGAACACATGGGCAGGCTCTTTGTAACGGAGGATCCTTATGTCTGGCACTTCTTTAGGGGAGCTAACTCTGAACATAGCTGCCAAAGTAGCCAAAGCGTCTGCCAATTGATTCTCCTCTCGTGGGATATGATCGAAAGTGATTTCCTCGAAAGCGGGCAACAACTCCAAAATATAGTCCTTGTAAGGAACTAAGTTGGGGTGTCGTGTCTCCCAATCACCTCTTACTTGATGTATGACCAAGGAAGAATCCCCATAAACCTCAAGGATCTTGATCCTCATATCAATGGCTGCTTCAATGCCCATTATGCAAGCTTCGTACTCTGCGACATTGTTTGTGCAATCAAAGCATATTCTAGCTGTGAAAGGGATGTGGGTTTGACGAGGAGAAGTCAAAACTGCCCCAATACCATGGCCCATAGCATTTGATGCACCGTCGAACGTGAGAGTCCATCGCTCTCCTGGTTCGGGTCCTTCATTATCATCCAGTTTCATGATATCTTCATCAGGAAAGTCAAACTTCATTGACTGATACTCTTCTAATGGCTGATGAGCCAGATGATCTGCAAGGACACTTCCTTTGATGGCCTTCTGTGTGACATACTGGATGTCGTATTCTGATAAAAGCATTTGCCATCGGGCTAGTCTTCCTGTAAGAGCCGGTTTTTCAAAGATGTACTTTATCGGGTCCATTTTGGAGATCAATAGAGTGGTGTGGGTCAGCATATACTGTCTCAGTCGGCGAGCAGCCCATACCAAAGCACAGCAAGTTTTCTCGAGTAGTGAGTAGCGGGATTCACAATCGGTAAACTTTTTGCTCAGGTAATAAATGGCGCACTCTTTTCGACCGGACTCGTCATGTTGGCCCAGCACACACCCCATAGATCCTTCAAGCACAGTTAAGTACATAAGAAGCGGCCTCCCAGGAACCGGAGGCATGAGAATTGGTGGCTCTTGGAGATACTGCTTGATCTTTTCGAAGGCTTCCTGACAACGATCATCCCAACGGATATCTTGATTTTTGCGCAGCAGTTTGAAGATGGGTTCACAAGTGTCAGTGAGATGAGAAATGAACCTGGCTATGTAATTCAATCTTCCAAGGAACCCTCGAACTTCTTTTTCATTCTTCGGTGCTGGCATGTTCTGTATTGCTCTTACTTTATCAGGGTCGACCTCAATCCCTCGTTGGCTCACAATGAATCCAAGTAACTTTCCAGATCGCACTCCAAAAGTGCACTTGTTTGGATTAAGCCTCAACTTGAATTTACGCAAACGAGCAAACAGTTTCTCAAGATATACCAAGTGTTCCTCCTCAGTTTGGGATTTTGCAATCATATCATCGACGTACACCTCAATCTCTTTATGGATCATGTCATGGAAGAGGGTCACCATTGCTCGTTGATATGTTGCACCAGCATTCTTAAGACCAAAAGGCATCACCTTATAACAATACGTACCCCACGGAGTGGTAAAGGTAGTCTTGGTCATATCTTCAGGAGCCATCTTTATTTGATTATAGCCAGAAAAACCATCCATGAAAGAGAACACCGAATACTGAGCAGTGTTGTCGACTAGCACATCAATATGAGGCAGAGGGAAATCATCCTTCGGACTTGCCCTATTCAAATCTCGGTAGTCAACACACATGCGTACCTTTCCGTCCTTCTTAGGAACAGGTACTATGTTTGCAATCCAAGGAGGATACTCACACACAGATAAGAAACCAGCCTTCAACTGTTTTTCAACTTCTTCCTTGATTTTCAAAGCCATATCAGGTCGTGTTCTTCGTGGTTTTTGCTTTACAGGCGGACATTCTGGTTTGAGCGGTAACCTGTGCATAACTATATCCGTGTCTAAACCAGGCATGTCTTCGTATGACCAGGCGAAGATGTCAACATACTCTCGAAGCAGCTCAATCAACCTTCTCTTTACATCACTTTGCAAAGCGGCCCCTATCTTGACTTCTCTCTTTGCTTCTTCTGTACCGAGGTTGATGATTTCTATGGCTTCTTGATGTGGCTGAATAGATTTCTCCTCTTGTCTCAAAAGTCTTGCCAATTCCTCGGGGACTTCACAATCTTCCCCACTATCCTCATCAGCTTGGTCAATTGGATTCTCAAAGATATCAAGACGTGGAACTGTAACATTATCATTTTTGATGGAGTTCGAGCCGGATCTGCACGATGGATGATTTATGCCTTAGAATGCAACACATAAAAAGGAAAAAAAAGGAAATCTTTGCCATTTTTGAAAAAGTTTTTTTTAAAGTAAAAACAAAAATGAAAGAAATGGAACAGTAATTGCATGCGAAGATATGATTTTCATTCAATATTAAACGAATTGAAACAACATGGGGGCCCTTCTTTATACAAGTGGTCAAAATGCTTAGGGCGAAGCACATGACTTATCGAAACAAGAAAATTACATCTCCATAAAAGTGACTCTAGGGATGTCCAAGATAGTCCAATTGTTGAGTTCCTGTCCAGGCGCAGCATGGCAAATGAATCTGGAGAGATCTTCTTCATCATCATCATCCACGGCGAGAACTTGACTTCCAGAACTGGTGCTTGCACTGACGAACACTTGAGAAATGGGGGGAATCACCTTCTTTCCAGGAATTATGCTGAGCTGAGTAGAAGAAGATGGTTGATACCCAAGGCCATACTTGTCTCGCTTCTCTTGAACGTCAATCAGCTTGCCCCAAGCACTATGGGGAGTACCAGCTTCTAAGAAAGCCTTAGCATCATTTAAAGACGAGAGGGGCGCTCCGAATTCCTTCTTATTCTCGACCACAGGGAGTTTGTCAACTGACACAATCTCTAAGGCTTGAAAAGGTGTCTCTTGTATCTCTCCCTCCACTTCAACATAACGGTATGATGCCAGATTATTGACTATCAAATCCTCTTCACCAGTGATCACAACAATCTTGTCATTCACAACAAATTTCAAACACTGGTGGAGAGTAGATGTCACAGCTCCAGCAGCATGAATCCAAGGACGACCCAAGAGGCAAGTGTATGAAGGGTTTATATCCATAACGTAGAAGGCAATGTAGAACATGTGAGGACCAATCAAGACAGGCAGATCAATTTCTCCTTCTACGGACCTTCTAGAACCATCAAATGCTCTAACACTCATAGTGCATGGTCTCATCATAATCCCATCCATAATCAGCTTAAACAAAGTGGCCTTGGGCATCACATTAAGAGAAGAACCTGTATCAATCAGAACTCGAGACAACACAGCATCCAGACACTTGACGGAGATATGCAATGCTTTGTTGTGTGCTCTACCCTCAGGTGGAAGTTCATCATCAGAAAAACCCAAACAATTACCAGCAGCAATGTTGGTCACAACCCCTTCGAACTGAGGCACGGTAATGTCTTGAGTCACGTGAGCGGAAGCCAGAACTTTCATCAGAGCATCACGATGAGCTTCAGAATGTACCAAGAGAGACAAGATGGAGATCTTGGCTTGGGTCTGATCAAGTTGGTCAATCACTTTGTAATCACTTTTCTTAATGATTTTCAAGAGTTGCTCGACATCTTGGGCATTACGTGTTACAGGAGGATCAACAGCAACTTGCTTTCCTTTTGCTTGTGTACTAGCCTCTTTGTTGGTCTCTTTAGGAGGCGGAGGAGGGGCAGCAAAGATCCGACCACTACGGGTAATGCTACTAGTGCCAGTAATATTTGTGATACTCGAAGTACCCACTGGAGGACAGTCAAACTTCTTCCCTCGAATATACACGACATTATAACTCCAAGGAACAGCCTTAGAATCATTCACATGAGAGGGAACAAGAGACGAGGTTGAAGGAGTTGAAGGAACATTTGGAACCTGAATAACCAACGGAGTCCTCGGAGCCTGAATGACCAAAGGAGTACTCGGAGCATGAATGACCAAAGAAGTGTCCTGAGTCTTTGATATCTCAGCAGGGTAGTAAGGGATCTCTAAAGTAGCCACATCTTCGACAGGAACGACCCTTTCCACTCTAAGAACACCTTCATCCATTAATTCCTGGATTTCTTCTCTCAACCTAGTGCACTCCTCAGGATTAGAAGAACATTGCAAACAGTAGTCATGTAGTTCACACAAAACCTTTTGTTGCATAAGATACTCTCTGACAACTGCTAGCGGTATCCTAACCTCATTAACATCATTTGCCAGGATCTGATCATCACATAACTCAATAGCATTGGTCGTACCAGCATGAGGAGGCATAGGATTATTCTGCACATTAGGACCAGTAGGAGCGAACGAGATAAGCTTGTCGTCAAGGAGATCCTGAACCTTCAATTTGAATGCTCTACACTTTTCAATAGTATGGCCTGGAGCCCCTGAATGAAATTCACATCGAGCATTAACATCATAACCGGGAGGGAGAGGACTAGGTGGAGGTCCAAGTTCACGGAGTTGTACCAATTGACCAGCAAGCAACTGAGGGAGAAGCTGAGCGTATGACATCGGAACCGGATCGATACGCCTATCTTGGAATCTTGTTCTTTGCGGGCCCCTTTGACCTTGAGGCCTAGGGTTCTGTTGACGATTCTAAGGAGCAGCAGCTTGTTGTTGTGGTACGAAAGGCTGTTGGGGTGCCATCCATGGTTGTGGAAGAGCAGCAGCATATGCTTGAGGGACATATGGACCAGGAACAGCATAAGGCATCGGATAATAAGGAGGTGGAAGAGCAGAATATGCAGGAGCTCGGCCTTGGTCAACAGAAGCGGTGCTAGTCTCACCTTCCTTCTTCTTCACAAACCCAGAATACGGCTTCTTACCATTACCACTTGAGTTGCTAGGATTAGTAACTCCTTGAATGGTACCAGCTTTGACACAGTTCTCAACCCTCTCACCAATGATGACCACATCCGAAAAGGAAGGAGAAGTATTACTAACCATGTGCTGAAGATACGACCCTTTCAGAGTTCCCATAAACAGATCAATCAATTCTCGGTCCAATAAGGGAGGTTGAACTCGAGCAGCAAGTTCACGCCATCTCTGGGCGTATTCCTTAAAGGACTCTTCAGATTTCTGTGACATATTCTGCAGCTGGGCACGGCTAGGAGCCATAGCAGTATTGTAGTGGTATTGTTTCAAGAAGGCATCAACAAGTTCTCCCCAAGTACTGACATTAGACCTCTCGAGTTTCATATACCACTCCAACGGGGCTCCAGTGAGACTATCCTGGAAGAAATGCATAAGCAGAGGTTCGTTCTCAGCGTGAGCGGCCATCTTACGGCAGTAGGAACGAATGTGAGTCTCTGGGCAGGTAACTCCCTTGTACTTATCAAAATCTGGCACCTTGAACTTCGGGGGAATAACAATCCCAGGTACCAAGCACATAGCAGCGGTGTCGAAACTTGAAGTTTTAGCAACCTCAACAGCCTTAAGACGTTCTTCAAGGGCTTGGTACATCTTAGCAGTCTCGGTCAACTCAGCAGTGAGATCATGTTCAAGATCAATAACCTCATGGTGGTCGTCCACTACCTTAAGTGTCTCATTAATAGGAGTCTCTTTAGTTTTCGTCCCTCCGTCGACAGAAGTGGTAGGAACATCCTTGACCAAACTAGCGACGCTCTTTCTGAGTTCATCTTGTCCTTGAACAACGGCATGGAGAGTCTCCATAAGTTGGGCCATTCTTTCCCCCATAACATCCATATCCCTACGGAGGGCAGCTTGATTCTGTTCAAATTGTTCCATGATTCTCTTCTCGTTGTTTCTGGTGCGGTAAGGATGTAAGGAAGTCAGCTTTGTTGTTGAAGCAGAAATCTGTTGCTGAAAGGGACCCCAATTAGTTTCTTGTACAATAACCTGAAAAATGCAATGTGATAATGTGAATGTATGAGTGCATGTGTGCGTATGACGTGATGTGCCATTTTCAGAGTATCCAAGGTTTAATATTGATCCAGAATAGCTAACAACGTGGCAAAAGATAAGTATCAAGAGAAACTAGTTCTTTTTATTCATAACAGAAATTTAAACTTGGGCAAGCCATACATCAACAAGATAGTTCAACAAGGGAAATAAAAGACCCCATCCAACAAGTCTGGTGGTGGTCGAAACATACAGACTCAAACATCAATCCATCTGAATATAAAACAGAGGTCCTCCTTGTCTGAAGTGCTCATCGCCCCACTTCTTAGTTTCATCAAACAGTTTCTTGGTTGCTTCTCGATCTCTTCCTTTGAGAAGGCTTTGGATCACCTCATCTTTGCGAAACAAATGCCCATCCAGCTTCTTGCAGCACTCCCTGAGTTCGTCACATCCTTTGCATTCTGGGAGATAATCTTTCTCAGATATGTCCTCCATCATTCGATCTCTGAGCTTGGCATTTTCTTCTGTTAGTCGAGTATTACGGAGGTGACTTCCTTTCAGTTGAGTCTCAGTTGCCATTCTTTTAGTGGTCTCTTCTTCCAGTTTCTTTTTCAGATTCTTCACTTCAACTCTAGCATCCCTTTCTATCTTGAGCTTATAAGCTTTCAAGTCTTCTCGGTACTCTCGCTTGAGTTTCTCTTCTGCCTCTTTCATGGCCCTTTTTAGGATCTTCTGGTGATCCTCGACAATAACAGTAGTGTCTCTTTCACCTTTTTCCGTTCTAGCCCTCTTTTGAACTCTGGAAGATCCTCCCTTCAACATTTTGGCTTCGTGTGTCAACTCAACCTTTTTCTGGTCCACAAGACAATGTTTCGGTTGCGCATCTGACTTCTTTTCGTGCAATTGGGTGCATTCCATATCTACCTGGATACAATTCTCAGCAGGTACAGTGGCAATTGGAATCTTAGGTGGTTGCTCGTACAATGGGTTAACCTTCGGGAAAGGCAACAGGCGATCTTTAACTCTATTTTCAACCCAATCTGTGTAGGCTTGTTTGGCAACGGCATTCCTTTCACCTAGAGAAATCTGATCATTTGTATGGATGCTATTCCAGGCACTCCTCACTTTTTCTAGACCCTTTGGATCGGTTCCCTTTTCAAAGCAAACGGATTCGAATACCTCTTTGTCCAAAGGCTTGTCTTCAAGTGCAAAACCCAACTGACGCAGCGCTAGCTTAGGATTATAATTGATAACACCTTTTGTTCCTATGAGAGGAACGTTGTCAAAAGTACCACAGCTAGTTATAACTTTCTCCACGTCCATTCCAGTGGGACACTAGACAATGTCATTTCCGGTAAGCCCCATGATCCTTTGAGGCCATTTCTGAGTAGAAGTAATGAAAGGACCACTTGTAGGTAGGTGGGACTTAAACCAGGTGTATAACAACGGCAAACAATTTCTTATGGCTCCCCCTTTCCCATATCGAGAGTGAACGGAATAGTACGTATCGGCTAGCAAAGTAGGGACCGGATTCTTATCCACAAAAAGACATATAGCGGCCAGATCAACGAACTTGTGAATGTTAGGGAACATCACGATCCCATAGATCAAAACGGCCAGAAGGGCGTTGAAAGCCTCCCACATCTTTTTGTTGGCCAACTCTTGGGCCTTCTCAACCAAGAAACTCATATAGAAACCATGGGTGTTACCATTCTTCTTCCAATTCCCAAGGACGTCTTCTATGCTCAAATAAAGAGCGTTGGCAATGTTGTCCAAATCAGGTTTCTCTGGGACACAAACGAAAGGAACCTTGTGTTGAATCTTGATATTGAGAAAGTGAGAGTACTCCTCGAGAGTGGGAGCCAACTGATAGCATGAGAAGGTGAAACAACGCAAGTCAGGATCATAGAACTGGAGAAGAGTAGATAAACCCCATTCGTCGACGTGTGAGTCCAAAAGAGTCAAGATGTTTCCATAATTCTCAGTGAAAACAGTTTTATTATGACCAGTGATCAATCCACCCAATTGCCCCAACTGAATCAAGCCTTCGCGATGGAAACTGTAGGTGTGAGTACGCCTTGTAGCTTCTCTGGTAGCGGTCACGTTGTTAGCCATCCTGGATGAAAAGTAATAACCTCGGATACCCTGAAAAATGGCATGCATATGAGAAATAATACTATTTTCTTTTTTCTTTTTTTCTCTTTTTTTTTTCATTACATCTTTTCTTCTTTTTTCTTTGGAAAATAAATATGCTATGATGAAAATGATGCAATGGAGATTCTCCCAATATGAGAGAGTTGTTGTGTCGTCTCTAAGCAGAATCACAAGTCATAAGGTCAAAGGTTCGGCATAGGTGCCACACAGCCATAAGAACAATAGTCACCAACAGAGCAGAATAGTCACCAACGGTACCTGTCATGTATATCCCTCCCCACTCACAGGTGAATCTAGGTCAGGGTAAGGTCATGAAACGCAGTATACGGTCCGCCCGAAGGTAAGCATCATCACAGCACGGATGCGGGTGACGATAATACCTCCGTTTGAAACCACTACTCTGCTCGTAGTCACATGATCCATCCCGAGACGTACACCTCGAGACAAACCATGCTCCCACTCTATCCTAGGGTACCTAAAGTGCACTCATAGCCTGTGTATTGGGCCTTTTACCTCATAGAAAATCCCACCCAACCTGCAAAACAGAACAGAAGACCCCAAGGAACACAAAATATAATCCATATGCATGATATGCAAGCAGAAATAAACATGATATGCAAGCAGAAAATAAACAGGACATGCGAAACATAAAATAAATACATAAAATAAATAGAGGCACATATAGAGAAAACATAGCACACCCAGTAAATAAACAAACAAACGGATAGGCTAGGATCGACTCACTAAGGATGGACCAGCAACAGGTCTAGCAACATCCCCAGCAGAGTCGCCAGCTGTCGCACGCTCGCGAAAAATGAACAGAGTCGCCACCAATATATTTATCCCATAAGGGAAAGGAATATCAGAAAACCTAACAAAGGAAGGAACAGGGTCTTGCGACCAGAGAACTAGGGTACGGGAGTCGGTTACGCAAGGGGAAGGTGCTAGCACCCCTCGCGCCCATCGTACTCGATGGTATCCACCTATGTTTGTTTCTATCTAAAGGGTGTGTAACTATATCTATGTCTAAATGCGAATGAATGCAAAATGTAGGGAAAATAAAGAATTGTACTCGCACGGGCCCTACCCCGCTGCCTACGTATCCTTTTCAGGAATCAGAGTTACCGTAGCTCGGCTCACGATTTTCTGTTTGTTTTTGTGTTTTTTAGTTAGGCGGCGTTAACGCTCACGCTCTTGCATAAGGGATCGCCTAGGATGCAATGGAGCGGAGATAACTTGCCCTTAAGAAAAGAGGGAAGATAGAGAATTGGTTTGTATCTTTTAAGGGTAATTCCATGATGACGAGAACCTACTACAAGGCTTCGCATCACTTCCTTACTTTGTTTTAAATCTGACCATTTATTAGGTTTTTTGAAGTGTTTTTGATTGGTGTTTTTTATGGGGATTTTAACTTTGTGACTTAGATCATACCAAAAAGAGTTTTGTTTTGCATATTTAGAGAACGCACATCAAGGCCTACGCCACGATCGTTTCTCTAAATAACGGTTAAGAAATACATCGAGGCTTCACACCTCAATCATTTCTTCTCCGCTAAGTAAAGGAAATACAAAAAGGAGTTCTTTTGTGAATATTTAGAGAATGCACATCGAGGCCTACACCACGATCGTTTCTCTAAACAAAGGTTAAGAAATACATCGAGGCTTCACACCTCAATCATTTCTTCTCCGCTAAGTAGGAAGGAACATACATCGGGGCCTACACCCCAATCATTTCTTTCCTACTATGAAATATAGTAACGGTATGATCTTCATCGATATTTATTAAGTATTTTAAAAGTTGAAAAGGAAAAGAATGCAATAGGGAACCATATCTAAATTCTAGTCTAAGTTGTCTATACAAGGGAGTTAAAATGAAAAAAACTATACAATTTATTAACAAAAACTATGCATGGAATAGGTAGAGGAAAATCAATATGCGACAAATAAAATTGAGAATTATAACAAACAAACGATATTCACAAGCACATATACATCTATTAATTCTATACAAAAAACGAGACTAAAAATTAATTCCTAAGTCTATTAGAGAAATATTTACGAAGAAATATTAGACAAAGAAAATTCAAGTGTTGTAAAAGAAAAGATTTATTAAAAGGGTTAAAAGTGATTAAAAAAAGTAACGAAAATCATGACAATTATTTACACATCCTATGATATCTAAAATTATTTTATGTATTTTTTATTTGAGTTAAAAAGAATTTATGAAACAAAAGTTAAAAGAAAACAAAATTTAAAAGAAAAATCTAAAATCTAGACAGCGGGGGTGTATCAGTAATTTGGAAATGAATTAAAACTAGTTAAGAGATAAACTGGGCCCAAACAGAGGGGTGGCAAGAGCAGTAGCGCTCAGGCCCAGTTTGTCGGGTGGTGGTGTGTTCGTAAGGCAAGGGTACGCTTCAGAATTGTTGCAGGCCCAGATAATCTCGTGGCCCAACTACACCATCCATTTCCATCTTTTTTGTTATTTCACTTTTATTTGTTTTTATTATACAGCATGTGATCATTTCTTTTAACATGTGGTACTGAAAAGCAACGTGACCAAAATATGCATATCAATTGGTCATGCAAACTTTAAATGGATAAAGATAAAAAAGCTCATGCCAATCAGGATCAAACAAGTCACGGTTCCAATCATTAGCAAAAGACAAAATAGCATCTCAACAAAAATAGCAGCCAATACATGCAAGCCACGTAGGCACCTGAGGTACAATCCATAAAATAAAACGCAGTCGCCGGAGATACCTCCGATCACCTTCTCCGGTGGCCTCGCGACGGGGCTGCGTACAATTTTTCCAGAAATCTACAAGAATTATACCAATCAACTCGTTTTTCTCTCCTGCACGCGGATCTAGCAATGATTTTACTTGATTCCCTCTCTAACTTGTAAACCGAAAGCACTCTTAAAATCCTAATTTCTAAGAACATCACCAAAATCAAATCTGTACCTATCAGCATGTTCATAAGCATTCACAGGTTCTATAAATATGATTCCAGCCTTCACACAATCAGTATCCGTATAGGTCAACGCAAGTTTTCAAGAACCATGGATAACCGATATTTACACAGCACACAAACATCTCACATAGCTATATCGTATGCCTTATCTAATTTGCTATCATGATGAGGTGGTTGAAAGAACTTACTTGTTCACGCTTTGACTCAAAAGACGATAAAGAATTCCACAAGCCTCGAAACTTTTCAATGAAGGTGATAGTTCGATCCTTGAAGATCAATGATATGATTCTTGCTTCCGGCAGTATTATGATGATTATGCAACGAATGTGGTGCTGCGGAGAGGGAGAGCGACGATGATGAAGAAGCGGAGGAGATACGGTGGTGCTGATCGGAGATGGAATTGGTAGTGATGGTGGTTTGGTGATGAAGTTGAAGGTGAAAGAGTTTGTTGAGGGAGATGAAGATGGAGGTTTTGTTGTGGTTGAAGAGCTTGAATGATGAAGATGACGAAGTTGCTTAAGAGTTGGTTATGGTGGTTGGTGGTGGAGAGAGAAAACAGTTGTGGTGGTTAGGTAGAGATGAAGAAGTCTGTTACGGTTAGTTACATGAGCATGAGAGAAGAGAGTGGAGAGAAGAGAGGGTAATGTGAAACTGAAAAAAATGCAAAAATGAAGCGCCCCTCTGTGAGTTGTGAAGAGTTTTTGCTTTTATATGGAGTGCATGGGTTGTATGGAGTTATAGTGGTGTGCGCTGTATTATATCATGATGTGGTGTGGTGTTGAGCCGATGGTGTGGAGTGATACAGTGTAGTATGGGACAATCACGTGTGCATGCTGCAGCTCTACTCAACATCTCTGCCCCGGAAATTCAAACCACAGTTTTACCTTATGAATGTCCATGAGGCTTACTTTGTATACACATAGCTCCCACTATGGCTCATCAATTGCTCCATTTTCAAGTTCTATGAGGAGAAGGGGTGGACTGAAGGAAGATTGATGTTGGGAGTTGCTTGAAACAATTCCTGGAGGTCTAAGAAAATTGTTTGCAAGTATGGTTACACACAATTGCTTCTGGCGCGTGCGTGGCATGAAAGTTGGCCCGTGCCTTAATCAAAAATGGAGTTTTGTGAGGACATGACTTTAAGGCTTCGTAACTCACTCGATACACGTCTAATTCCCATGATTTTGGTATTATTGGAAAGAGGAAATGGAGGTGAAGGGAATAGTATCACGTTAGAAGTCCATGGACCCTTGAATTTCTCTGAAACTGACTTCCATTATGGCACACCACCTGTTTGTGTAAATGCTGCGCGTGACCTGGAATCCTGGCTTGACTGAACGCGTGATATGGGCTTTGCGAGGGCACGACTTTGCAGACTCATAATTGGTTCAAAATTTACCCAAATGGATTAATTCTTGTTTTATTGTGTAAAGGGCATGGCAGAGAGTGGATTCATGCCATGTTTGCATTTGTAGGATTCCTGAAT
Organism: Vicia villosa; assembly: GCF_029867415.1. NCBI lineage: Eukaryota > Viridiplantae > Streptophyta > Magnoliopsida > Fabales > Fabaceae > Vicia > Vicia villosa. Next base: position 89,611 of record NW_026705667.1, on the reverse strand, counting down.
TGTTCTAGAATTGACTTCAAATGTGGTACGCCGGGTGTTTGACACAATGCTTCGCGCGTGACCAGAAATCTGCCTAGCTGAACGACTTGAACAAATGCATTTCCTCTAACTTCAAACTAATATAACTCTTGAATCAAGCTTCAAATGGAAAAACTCCCAACTAGAGAGTTGTAGCATGCCGTGATCTGAACATTTTTTATGTTGGGAATTTTCTGAAATAAGGACTTTTGACACGTGTAATTTGATGGTGAAGTGGACTGTTCACCAAGCTTTTGAGGATCAAAAAATTTTCTAAGTATAAAAACTTTCCCTTTTTTGATTTTTTCTATTTTGGGCAAATTTTGTCAAACTCTCGATTTTATTCATTCTTTGACTTTTCTTGACCGATTTTCCACCAAAAGTCAATATTTGAATAATTCTTCTGATTTTGACCCAAAAGTCAACTGTTCTGATTTTCCGACTACTGGTGAAATTCCCGATTAAATCTCTTCCAGTCAAATCCAGTCAAACAAACACATCCACGTAGTCAGTGTGAGGAGCTTTTCACACATAGAAACCATTCCTGATTAGATGTTGACCAGAAAGTCAACTGGTTGACTTTGGTCAAAGAAACCTTGATTTAAAGAACCCGACGATTTGCAAGCTTGCATTCTTCAATCGATGCCCTGATCTGAAGCAGAGAGACACCCCAATCCAGGAGTACTTTAATGAACATAGAGCCACATGATTCTATCTCTGTTTTCTTATTCTCTGATCGGACTTCTTTACAATGGAGTTTTCTCTTGCTAGCCTTTGAATAGTACCCATGGTATGCATGCATGGGTATGGATTATGACCTAAGTGATGTATGTACATGAATCATAAGCCGTATGAATAGGGTAGGACAAATTTGGGGTATGACAGATACCAAGGAGTTTTCCTGAGTAGACACCAAAGGTACACTTATTGGGATTCAGGCGAAAATGAAACTTCCGTAAGCGTTGAAATAACTTTGTCAGATTCTGTATGTGATCTTCCTCATTTTCTGATTTGGCAATCATGTCGTCCACATAGACTTCCACTTCCTTATGCATCATGTCGTGGAAAAGTGTAGTCATGGCTCTTTGATAAGTTGCCCCTGCGTTCTTTAGTCCAAAAGGCATAACGCGATAGCAGAAAGTTCCCCAGGGGGTGATGAAAGCTGTTTTCTCCATCTCTTTAGGTGCCATCTTGATTTGGTTGTATCCCGAAAATCCGTCCATGAATGAGAAAACTTTGGATTTTGTTGTACTGTCTACCAACATGTCAATATGTGGTAAAGGAAAGTCATCCTTAGGGCTAGCTTTGTTCAAATCTCTGTAGTCGACGCACATGCGGACCTTTCCGTCTTTCTTAGGAACGGGAACAATGTTAGCTAACCACTGAGGGTATTCTGAAGTGACGAGGAAACCAGCGTTGATTTGCTTTTGAACTTCCTCTTTGATTCTCATGGCCATCTCCAGATGAGTCCTTCTCAATTTTTACTTGACCGGAGGACATTCTGCTTTTAATGGTAAGTGATGCTCCACTATACTGGTATCCAACCCTGGCATATCCTGATAGGACCAAGCGAAGACATCTGAGAATTCTTTGAGCAGCTGTATCAAACTTTCTCTGATCTATGAATTGAGCGAAGCTCCAATCTTAACCTCTTTTCTGTTTCCATCGGAACCAAGGTTAATGACCTCTAGAGGCTCATTGTATGGCTGAATGGCCTCTTCCTTTTGTTGAAGTAACCGTGAAATTTCCTTTGATATTTCTTCGTCTTCTTCTTCCTCTGCCTCGAATACAGGAAACCCAAAGCTCGGAGAAGTCATACGGCCGCACGTTTCAATGGGGTGTTTTATGATTAATCTGCATATGTGTGATGATTTTTATTTAGACAATAAGGGAAGACTCGGTGTATGCAGTTAATGGAATATTTTGATGTTTTTTAAGGGTGTTTTTTAGGATTACCAATTTCCGAAAAAAGAAAAGGGAAAAACTAACAAAGGAACAAAATGACATTTTTATTTATCGACAGTCAGTTTTTGGAACAAAGACCCTATAAAACAAAACTCTATTGCTTTGGGCGAAGCAAAGAGGGACATTTTCCTAAGAAATAGTAAAATGCAAAGCCCTATGAAACAACTCTTCACCCTGGGCTATGGTGAGAGGACAAAATAACGGTGAAAATTCCTACTTAGGAGTGCGAACAACAGTTGAAACTTCGACAGCTGTCCAATAGTGGCGAACCCCATTGTGCACTAGGTAATCTGGAACCTTAGGCTTAAGTTGGCCTGTGGTAGATCTTGATTTACCAACCACTGTCTTTGCAACACTCAGACGATCTTCTTCTACTTCAGCAGACTAAGCGGTGTGAGCATACCCATTTCCAAGTGGAGTATGTCGAACTTTCTTTTGAGGAAACTTCCAATCTTCTGAATGGAGAGACTCGTTGTCAGAGACACTTTTGAGATCATCCTCTTCTGTATTTTGGTCTTGCTCTTCTCCCAAGATGGCATTGACTAGGTATGTGAACTCTAAATCTGTAGCCTCTGAGGGTGACTTTGGGATATAATCTTCAATGATGACTTCACCAGTCGCTGATGATGAATAGAAAGGTTTTTATATCTCTTTTGGCTGAGTAAGGTATTCATAATCCATGTTCCATCCAATTGGAAAAATGTCTTCAAGAGAGATTTTTGAACTTTCAGGAGCGGAGTATTTCACCGTGTAGTCGAATTTTCCGCTTGGTTCTCCTAATGTATCCCAAGTTTCTTCGGGGATAGGAGGAACTTCTTCTGATGAACCATGGCTTATGGTGGTGGAGCTGTTAGTAACTTCGTTATTGCTTGGTTGAGTCTTACTTTCAGATCCTTTAGTTGGATAACAACAAGGTGAATCAGACTCTGTTAGGGATATGTATCCTGCTTCGAGAAGGTAGGACATACATTCCACTTCAAAATTCTCATTGGTGTTTTCCGTACCGATGGTATTGACTGTTTGTTGAACAGGTTGAAGAAAACCTCTGTTGTGGAAAGTTTCTTGAATTGGAAGAACTACCTCAATTCCTAGAATAGCCTTTGATGTTGTTGGAAAGAATCCAACTCCTGTTCTGTTCTTGTTGTTGGTAGGGATATTAATGTGCCCCTAACCACTGGTAGTGCCATCCTTTACAACTTGGATTGCATCTTTGTAAGAAGAAATAGACGTTGCTTTCTCCTTTCCTTTTTCCTTGTCCAAGGAAAGTGCTTGAAATTTAGTTCCAGCGACTTCTTTTGGTTCTATGTCGGAGAATGATGACAGGTTGCTGACGATCAAAGCTCGTTCTCCACATACGGTTACCAATTTGTCATTTCTTATGAACTTCAGTTTCTGATGAAGTGTTGAAGTAATTGCCCTAGCCTCATGAATCCATGGGCGACCTAGCAAACAACTGTATTGTGCTGGGATATCCATAACTTGGAAAGTGATTTTGAAAGTATGAGGTCCAATAGTTATGGGAAGATCCACTTCTCCAAAAATTGACTTCCTTGACCCATCAAATGCCTTGACGATGACGTGACTGTCCCTTAGCGGGTAATCTTTGAAGGATAATCTTAACAATGTTGATTTCGGCATGACGTTGAGAGAGGATCCATTGTCTATTAGGACTCTTGTGAGAACATCACCCATGCAGCTAACTGAGATGTGAAGTGGAAGGTTATGGTCCACTCCTTCTTCAGGAAGATCTTCATCACAGAAACTCAGGTTAGTTCCTGCGGAGATGTTGGCAACGATGTTATTGAATTGCCCCACAGTAACACTGGGTTCTACAAAAGCTTGTTCCAAAACTTTCTGTAGAGCTTCCCTATGAGCCTCAGAACTCAATAGTAGGGAGAGAACAGATATCCTAGACGGAGTATGTAGAAGTTGATCTACAATGTTGTATTCACTCCTCTGGATTAACTTCAAGATCTCATCATTTTCTTTTGCTTGAACAACATTGGTCGGATGATTGTCTTGTCTATGTGGTGCTTCTTCCGAAGGTTTCTCCACATTTTCTGTTGTTCTATTGAAGACTCGTCCACTTCTGGTGACTCGACTAACATCAGCAATGTTGACGACAAACGGTAATGATATTTCCTTACCATTTTCAATGAATGCAGCGTTGTACTTGTATGGTATAGCTTTGCTGGACTCATACGGTACAGGACCTTGTAAGTAGATGACTAACGGAGCTATTGTTGTCTTCCTGCTGTCATACTTGACTTGCACTGTTCATCTTGATTAATTTGAGGAGATACGGTAAAAACTTCATCATCTTCTCCGTTGGCAAGAACTGTAATGGTATTGTCATCCATTAGTTTCTGAATGTCGTTGCGAACATGCAAACATCCTCGTGAATTTCTTCGACAAATTCTGCATCTACTGTAAGGTTGGAAATCCGTTCCAAAGTAGGCAAGTCCATATAAAGTCTTATGGAACCTGACTACCGATCCTTCGAGATCTTCAACTTTGTAGATCTTGTATTCTCCTGGACATCCTTGAACCATGTTGATGTCGTACTCAGTTTTGACTCGGATGTGTTGAATCCATCCTAAGTCCATTTGTTCTTATAATGCAGCTTGAACTACAGCACATCCTTGATTATTCTTCGGACAAATATCACATGCGAAGTAGTTGTGAGGTGGTACGTGGTCGTACCCAGCTTGTCTAGCGTGCATTTTGACGAGATTTTCCCCTATCTGACGAATGTCGTAGATTTGAATGACATTGGAGTGTTGATCTATAAGATTCACTGAAGCTTCTTTGTGCTGCGGCAAAGGATTTGCCTGGACGTTAGGAATAGTATCTTTGAAGGATAACATTCCGTTCTTCACTAATTTTTGGACGTCGGTCTTGAAATTGAGACAGCTCCCGATGTTGTGACCTGGTGCCCCCTGATGATAGGTGTCGTCCTCGGTTTTTTTTTCGTGGGATACGAACTGACTCTTCTTTGAGTTTTGAAAATCAGAGAGTCGCCACCGACTTTTATTTTATCCAATTAAGGAAAGGTTTATAAAAGAAACAGAAAAAGACCTTTAAGAGATTTTGGGTTCGGGGGTAGGTTATACAAAGGGAAGGTATTAGCACCCCTTTGTATCCATGGTTATCCATGGGCTCTTAATTGCTTAACTCACTTGTTTGAACCATTTGTCTTGCTTTGAAATGCTTGTATGTGGTTTTAAATACCTTTGTAAATTAACTTTTTAATGATCCTTGTGCGGATGTGTACAAAGTGTTCTATCTTTCTAAAAAAAGATTTTTTTAACTTCGTAATGATCCTTGTTTGGATATATACAAAGTGTTATCTTTTTGAAAGTTTTGTTTTGGAAAAACAGTGATATGTGAAACATTTGTTGTTTTGTTTGATTTTGAGCAAGCAATTAGGAGATCTACCCTAAATTTATAAGGTCCTTTCCTATTTTCTTTTAGAAAATTTTCTTTGACTCAATACAGAAAGAAATTGTTTAAATTGTATTTGAAACAGTAGAATTGATTTTGAAAAAAGTAACAGAGGGATTACCCTAAGAGGTGCAAGTGTGATTGTGTTTTATTTTCAGATATTTTTGTCTTTGAAATTAGTGACCTAACGCTTCAGTTATTATCTTTGACATACACGCAGTTTTATATGTACAGAAATTAAAATGCGGGAATGTAAAATGCGGAAAATAAATCTACGCTATTACATCGATTGTGCGAGAAATATAAACTACGCTATTTACATGATTTTGACAACCTATACACTTATCTATGAATTTAAATTGTAACAAGATAAAAGGAGAATATTTTTGGATTTTTGGATGGTTGATTTTAATTAAACTTAATGCATAATTAATTTAATTAAAAGGTTAGGAATTAGAAATGAAATTTAAACCTAAAAAATTAAGTCTAAAATATGTCCAAATTGTGTGTCAATTAATTTTAAAATAAAATTAATTTTTTTGGGATTTTTGAAATTGTTTTGGAAATTATTAAGCTAATTAATATACAATTATGCAAATAATTATACACATAATTTAAACTTAAAGAGAAAAATATTCTAAATATGTACAAAATTAGTCTATAATATATAAACTTGATTTAATAAAAAGAAAATATTTTTTTCTGATTTTTTGATAGGTTAGAAATAATTAAAAGATGAATATAACAATATTATCTAATTAATTAAACAAAATATTTCAATTATGAAGAAAAATAAAATATTTTTGTGTCAAAAATTAATTAAGCATTTTAGTTCAAAGTTGCATATGGGCCAGAAACGAGGGGTGTGAGTAACAATACGCAGGCCCAGTCTGATTCAAATTATTTTATATTTTTTGAGTTTAAGTGAGTGGGGCCCAGATTTTAAACCATAGCCAATCACGTTCTTTCATTTTGCCACACATGCTGTCAACGCTTTGACCGGCCAATGAGAGGAAACGAAGACGCCACGCAAGCTAGTCCGCCACCCTTGGACTTGTTGACCACCGGAACAGTAATTCTGGTCTTCTTCTCCGGCTAGGGCATACTCTTACCTGCGAAAATAGGTCAAATAAATACCAAAGAAGGACTCTACCCCCCTAAATCGAGGTCTGGGAATCCATTGGTGGTGTTAGTTTATTTTGAAACGGCCTGGTTCAGGAAATTCGAAGAAGAATGTAAACACACGGTTAACAATGGCAACCTATGTTCTGGACGTTAGAGCTCTCATGCTAGGGTTCAAACCTGACCTAATGATCATTATAAACTCAACTATAACCGTTAGACATGATAACAACGCATAAATGAAAAGTTTGAATTCAATGAAAATTTACCAAACCGGAGAGTGATGGAACTCGAGTTTCAGATCCTTATGAACTTGGCTATTGATCCAAACTTACTCAAACAAGTCCCAGGAGGTGATTTATGGACTTGGTTTGCTTTGAAACTAGCTGCAAAATCAAACACGAAAATTAAAGTTTTTTTTGTAAATTTTTTAGTTTTGTGAAGTTTGTGAGCTATTCTCTTGATGGATCTTTGTGTGTGTGTTACTACTGAAGTGTCCTAAGTAATATATAAGCATAGAGTGCTGCAAACTTAAGCTAAGAAGCTTTGATTGCTTTTGAACTTTTGGTTTTTTTAATATTAAAAAGTTTGAATTTCTTGACCATGGCTTCATTTTCTTCATCCCTCTTGCTATAGGCCTGCTACACACCTCTATGCTGCAGAGTTTGGATCAATTTTGATGGCTTATGCTAAGGACAAAAGCCTTGAATCATTATCTTGAACCATTTCTCTTTTAATTTAACTTTAAATGGAATAAAATTAAATTAAAAAAGAAATAAAAATGCCATGGGCCTCAAGTTGGTCGTGGGAGCCCTTTAATATCATTATAAACATGTTTGGATCATGAATACTTGGCCTCTTTTGGAAAAAAAACATTTTTGATCAATGTTGGTTTCATGCATTTTCCCAAAAAATAGCCAACTTCAACAAGGCATATCTCCCTCAATTTTGATCATATGAAGGAGTTCTTGTACTTTTTAGAAACCTCAAGATGTCCTCTACAAGCTACTTTGGAAACTTTTTTGCATTTGGAGAAGTTATCTTGATGTTATGGCCTTTGACAAAAAACCACTTTTTGTTGACTTTGAAAATGACCTGTAATGTCTGAGCTCATGTTTTTCAAATGGTAAATCCAGTGACCATGGGATCAATTTCATTTGAAAGATAATTGAATTTCCTTCAAAACAAGCTTTGGTTGGAATTTTTTGAATGAACGAGGAGAGAGTTATGGCCGGTCATAGTTCAGTTGACTTTTTAGGAGAAAACCCTAATTTTGAAACTTAGGGTTTTGTTGATTTCTGATCTTTTCTCGATGAATTATGATCAACAATTGATCAAATGATGAATCTTTTGACAAAATATGGATGTTGTCAAAAAATTTCATTTTTGACTGTCTGTTGACTTTTCGGTCAAACTGGTCGTCTGTTGACTGTTTGAGCTGCTGACTGTGCGTCTGAGCGAATCGAAGTTTGAAAATTTGTATGGGGGTACTTTGAGACATATGGAGATCCATGAAATCCATTTGAGGTCTCAAAAAACTTGTTCTCCTGAAAAAAACAAAAACCCTAGTTAGAGACTGTTTGTGTAGGAGATAGTTAAGCGTACCTGATTTTTGTGCAGTGTTGAGTCTCTGTTGATCATGTGATTATCAGAAGACTTCTAGAACAAAAATCTTGGAATTTTGAAATGCAAAAGATTGATTTTAATGGTGATACAAAACACAGAGAATCGTGCTGTCAGCGGGTTTGACTGTTAACTGGCTGTCCGGGCATTAACGTAACAGTTAAAGTGTAAACTTAACAGTTAAAGTTAATTTTTGTTTTTTTTTTTGTTTTTTTGTTGTGTTAATGGTGAAAATTTATTTACATGAGTTGTTAGAAAAACACAAACATAATAAATAAATAAAATATACCGTACGCGAACGAAATTACCGATAATAATCTTGAAAAAATATTTAATGCATAGAAAAAATAAATATTTAACTAGCAATAAACACACATAATATTATCTTGATAATTAAACTACAGTACGACAGATAAAATGACATTTAATACTGACAGTGCAAATATTACATAATATAACGAACAGTACGACAAATAAAATGAACGGTACATTATTTGAAAGCGAAAGATACGACAAACTTTAAAAATGACGATTAAAAACCATGCTATAAATAACAGCATATAGATGCACGGGAGTGTAAGCATCCCAGGTCCGCATTTTTCAGGACTATGCAGACAGAAAAAGGACATGATCACCACCAAAACAGTGATGACCATAAGAAAAAGCGTATCCATCCACTTTGCCATTTTTGCCGGGGAAGAAGAGAAATATCTATGAGATAGAAATTTGGGAGATGAGTGAAATTTGATGTGAGAATTTATGGAAAAAATGAGGGGTATTTATAGAGTGAAAAGAAGGATGGAGACGTTGGGGAATGAAGTGATACCGAACAAAAAAGGAAAATTTGAGTGGTAGTAGACTTGAAAGAAAGTGTATGGTAGGGTTTGAAAAGAGAGATGTATAGAATAAAGTTAGGATTTGATTTGAAAGAAAGAGATTTGAAAAGAAAGGAAAAGATTTAAAAATAATAGTATAGTACAAAAATTAGTGGGAAACAAAAACTAATAATAATTTAATTGTTACCTGTACAGTTTGAATTCCCGGACTTTACGCCTGCAAAATTTAATTCTGTACCAATTGCGTCAGTACTATTTATCTGCAAATAAATCTCAAATAAACGGCGTGTGTGAAGTGATAAACAGTACTTGGCGTTTGTGTAAGAATAAATTCAACAGCGAACCAAAATACCGTATAAGAAATATTCTAAAAACCGAGTATTCATAAAATCAGGATATTTATGAAATAAAATCCAAGATTATATGAAACTACCAATTTTTTAGACAAAATTCTGTTGCCTTCTTTCTGAAAAAGATGCGGGCAATTTTTGGGGTATAACAGTTGCCCCTATTCAATCTTCTTAAACCTGAAGAGACCGATTGGAATCTGAAGGTAGAAGATGATTGAATATTTAGATGCCCTGAAAATTTGCACTTACCTCCACCGGAAGTGATGTTGGAAATTGCTTTGAATGTGGCTTGAGAAATGTCGTTGGCGGACAAAACATTACCTGAGATGGGTTTTCAGATGCCATCTGGTGAATGTGTTGATGGTTTGTTCATCAGAATGAATCCATTGATTATATCTTGATGAAGGATTTGAAAACCTCTACGTTGACCGTTACGGAACCGTCCGAGGTTACCGCTTTAAATCTTGGAGGCTGATCGTTACGGAACGGTCCAAAGTTTTTCCGCTTTAGATTTTGAATGTTGATCGTTGTGGAACCGTCTGAGGTATCTGCTTTAGATCTTTGAATATGATCATTGTGGAACCGTCTGAGGTATCTGCTTTAGATCTTTGAAGATGATCGTTGTGGAACCGTCTGAGGTATCCGCTTTAGATCTTGAAGATGATCGTTGTGGAACCGTCTGAGGTATCCGCTTTAGATCTTGAAGGTATATCATTAAGGAACCGTCCAAGGTATCGACTTCGATCTGTGTTGCTTGTTTTGAGTTGATAGGTTGTTCGGAAAGAGAGATCTCTTCAGAATGAATCTTTGGTTTGATTATATCTAAGGGGAATGTTTGTCTGAATAGAATCCAGGAGAGTACTGCATGTGATTCAAAATAACTTTGCTGTGAATATTCGTCTACCTGAAAAAACCAAGTTAGTGACATGCAATGTTATGATGTATGTAATGCATATGTTGAGATTCTCAAATAAATGAGAACCGTGCATGTTATGTATGCGTTTGTCATGAAACATTATACGCTATGTATGAATATGTGTATGATGTATGACTTATGCAGTTTAGAGCGTATCAAACTTCTGGTTGGGAAAATAAATCTCTGTGTGTTATTTCAGAAACGATGACATTATGACTGTTGATGATCTTTGCTATGAGTATACTCGGCTGGGGAACTTCCTTACGGACCAGGGTGCTTTGTTGAGGGATCTTTGACTATCGCTTGAGGATGAAGGTAATTTGAAAATTCTGTTTTTGATGCACCTTGAATGGGAATGAAAAAGACGTGTAATCCTTCGATGCACTATTTGATCAAGCCTTGGTGTGGAGGATCACACCTTCTAGGGATAGTGATCTTGAACAGCCCCGCTGGGGGATAAGGTTTCTCGAATCACTTTGTTGGAGAGAAAAATCTCATTGATGATTCTGCTGGAGGAACATATCTCTGTTGGGGAACTTTTCTTCTGATGCTAGTTTCGGGATGATGTCCAGACGATTGGGACATTACCTGACTGCTATTCCTGTTTTTCTTATAAACATCAATCATATTCAAATGCATATGTTCATTCAAAATTATCATTGGGACGTTTACGCGTTTAAAACAGAAAAAGTGAAAACATTGATTTTGAGCATGAGCTGTATTGATTTTGAAAGAGAGCCATAATAGGCGGATTAGTACAAGGAGACGAAAATCCTAGTAGTAGGAAATTGTCATAAATCTTTGAAAAGTACTTATAAAGGGAAATAGCTATGTGAAAACAATCCAGTCAAGTTTCAACTCTGCTATTGCCAATCTGTCTTCGAGTATCTCATCCCTCACTTGTTGGAAGAAAATGATTGGACTGATTGGTGCCTTTGATGTGTTGAACCTTGAAGGTGAGTGGGTAGCCAGACGGGACATAGTCGTACGTTTTATTCCCTAACTTTTGCCTAGGCTGCCTTTTCAGGTTTTCAGCCTATCGGGATAATTATTATTATTTTTTTTAGTCTCTAATTTTTGCCTGGATCGCCCTTTCAGGTTTTCAATCCACCGAGACGCTCATTTTTGCCTAAGTCGCCCTTTCAGGTTTTCAACTTAGCGAGCTTTTCTTTAAGCGAAGTACTTTTTGACTATGTTTGCATTTACAGGGTGTGGGAAATCCTCACCATCCATAGTGGTAAGCAACATGGCTCCGCCGGAGAATACTTTCTTGATTACAAATGGTCCCTCATAAGTGGGAGTCCACTTGCCTCTGGGATCACCCTGTGGTAAAATGATGTGTTTGATAACCAAATCACCGGTTTGATATGCCTGAATTTTGACTTTCTTGTTGAAGGCTTTGATCATACGTTTCTGGTACAACTAACCATGACAAATAGCTGCGAGCCTCTTCTCATCAATCAAGTTTATCTGGTCCAACGAGTCTGAATCCAATCGTCTTCGTCTAGATCAGCTTCTTTCATAATCCTTAGGGAAGGAATCTGAATTTCAATTGGAAGAACTGCCTCCATGCCATAAACTAAGGAAAATGGAGTTGCCCCTGTTGAAGTACGCGCTGATGTGCGATAACCATGAAGAGCAAAAGGTAACATCTCATGCCAGTCTTTGTAGGTTACTGTCATTTTTTGTATGATCTTCTTGATGTTCTTGTTGGCAGCTTCCACGGCACCATAAATCTTTGGCCGATATGGGGATGAATTGTGATGTTTAATCTTGAACTGCGTGCAGAGTTCAGTAATCATCCTGTTGTTTAAAATTGTGCCATTGTCTGTGATGATCCTTTCAGGGATGTCATACCGACAAATGAGATTATGCTTGATAAACCGGGCCACAACATTCTTGGTGACTGAAGCAAACGAGGTTGCTTCTACCCACTTTGTGAAGTAGTCAATAGCGACCAGGATAAAGCGATGTCCGTTGGAGGCAGTAGGTTTGATTTCTCCAATCATATCAATTCCCCACATTGCAAAAGGCCAAGGAGCTGTCAGGACGTTTAATGGGACTAGAGGTACATGTACTTTGTCGGCATATATCTGGCATTTGTGACAAGTTCTGGAGCGATGATGGCAGTCTGTCTCCATGGTAGACCAGTAGTAACCTGCTCTCAGAATCTTTTTAGCCATTGTATGTCCACTTGAATGAGTACCAAAGGCACCATCATTTATGTCTTCCATAATCTGTTCCGCTTCCTTCTTGTTCACACAACGAAGCAGAGTCGAGCCATGGTTGCGTTTGTACAGGATTCCATTACTTAGAAAGAATTTGGCAGCAAATCTTCTTAGAAACTTTCTATCGTTAACGGAAGCCCCTTCAGGATATTCCTGGGCTTCGAGATATCTTTTTACTTCATGGAACCATGGTTTTCCTTCCACTCCTTCGATATTAATCTCATTGCAATAGGCTGGTTCATCATGTCGGTAAATGGTGATCATTGGCGCCTCATGGTCCCACCTGACTTTGAACATAGATGACATGGTAGCTAGAGCATCAGCCAATTGATTTTCTTCTCGCGGGATATGTTCAAAAGTGATTTCTTCAAAATAAGGAATCAAACTCAGCACATATTCTTTGTATGGAATTAGATTCGGGTGCTTCGTGTCCCATTCCTCTTTGACTTGATAAATTACAAGGGCCGAGTCTCCGTAGACCTCCAGGAACTTGATTCTCAGATCGATTGCAGCATTGAGACCCAGAATACATGCTTCATACTCGGCTATATTGTTAGTACAGTTGAAATATAATCTGGCAGTGAATGGTGTATGTCCTCCTGCAGGAGAAATGATCACAGCTCCGATGCCATTGCCAAGCGCATTAGAGGCTCCATCAAAAACCATAGTCCATCGGGACCCTGGCTCGGGTCCTTCCTCCGGTCCGGGTTGTTTGTAGTTAGTAACTAGCATAATGTCTTCACCTGGGAAGTCAAAGTTCAACGCTTGATAATCATCCACTGCTTGATGAGCCAGATGATCAGCTACCACACTTCCTTTGATCGCTTTTTATGAAGTGTACTGGATGTCATACTCTGTTAAGATCATTTGCCATCTTGCTATTCTTCCAGAGAGAGCAGGTTTTTCGAACACATATTTGATAGGATCCATTTTGGAGATCAGGAAAGTGGTATGGTTTAGCATATACTGTCTTAGTCGGCGAGCCGCCCATGCCAAGGCACAGCAAGTTTTCTCGAGCAGTAAGTATCTTGTTTCACAATCGGTAAACTTTTTGCTAAGATAGTAGATCGCATGCTCTTTTCGGCCAGACTCGTCATGTTGCCCTAGTACACACCCCATTGAATCTTCTAATACTGTTAGGTACATTATCAGAGGTCTTCCTTCCACTGGTGGTAACAAGATTGGTGGTTTTTGAAGATATTCTTTGATTTTGTCAAAGGCTAATTGGCATTTGTCGTTCCATCTTTCCACTTGATCTTTCTTCAACAGTTTGAAGATCGGCACACAAGTAGTAGTCATATGGGCAATAAATCTGGCGATGTAATTCAGACGTCCCAAGAATCCTCTGACTTGTTTCTCGGTATGGGGTATGGGCATTTCTTGAATGGCTTTGACTTTGGCATGATCAACTTCAATACCTTTGCTGCTGATGATGAAACCTAAGAGTTTACCGGATCTTACTCCAAAAGTACACTTGTTCGGATTCAGTCGTAACCTGTACTTCCTGAGTCTGTCAAACAGCTTGTGCAGATGACCTAGATGTTCTTCTTCGGTGTTGGACTTTGCAATCATATCATCCACATAGACCTCTATTTCTTGATGAATCATATCATGGAACAGAGCTACCATTGCACACTGATATGTTGCTCCTGCATTCTTTAAACCAAAGGGCATTACTTTGTAACAAAAGGTTCCCAGGGTGTTGTGAAGGTTGTTTTTTCCATGTCTTCGGGCGCCATCTTGATTTGGTTGTAACTTGAGAATCCGTCCATAAAGGAAAATACCTTGCATTGTGCAGTATTGTCAACCAGTACATCGATGTGAGGTAAAGGGAAATCATCTTTGGAGCTTGCCCGATTCAGATCTCTGTAGTCTACACACATTCTGACTTTCCCGTCTTTTTTAGGCACATGCACGATGTTAGCTATCCATGGAGGATAACTCACAACTTTTAGAAAGCCAGCGTTGAATTGCTTTTCAACCTCGTCTTTAATCTTCTGGGACATATCGGGCCTACTTCTTTGCAGTTTCTGCTTAACTGGAGTGCTACCTTCTTTGATTGGCAGGCGATGGTCCACAATATTTGTGTCGAGACCAGGCATATCTTCATAGGACCAAGCGAATATCTCAACATAGTCTTGTAACATTTGAATCGGATTTTCAAAGTCATGACTGGCAATAGTAGAATCGTTATCAACAGGATCCAGAGTGAATGTGAATCTGCATTTATTATGTAGGTGTGTGTAAGAACACATAGCTATTTGAAAATGAATAAAGCAAAGAAAGAAACAAAAAGGATAGCAAAATTTGAATATGCAAACGTCCCATGATTTTATTGAATGAACATATGATCATGGTATGACAAACCCTTATAAAAAGGACCAGTGTGCTTCGGGCAAGGCACCTGGCTTTTTAAGTTCATGGTTCGATAGTTCAGGAACCATTTTTATCTTTGAACATATAAACAACGAAAACAGGAAATTGCATTTACTCCTGATCAAAGGAGATAACATCCTCAGCTTCCCAGTTGTTCAATCCATTGTTGTGAGTAGGGAATATCCAGTTGCTCCAATTGCAGTTGTCTTCTTCGTCTTCCACATCATTGACTTCTTTGGTGGCGAGATGAGCTCTCGATCCTTCAGGATGAGCAAGATACTCTGCTGGATACGAGAGCCCAGGCTGAGATACCTCTGTTGGCTGAGAGAGATACCTGATAAGATCGTCCCATCCAGTCGGGATGATATCTTTGATAGAGACTTGTGCATTCTGGGGAGCAGTGTACTTCGCCAGAAAATCATTCTCATCTTTTGGTGTTTCCCGGAATTCTTCAGGAGTGATAGGGCTTGTGAGCGTCATATTATCTTCGAAATGGTTGTCCCATCCAGTTGGGGTGATGTCTTCAATAGCGATCTGCGAACTCAGGAGAGCGGAATACTTCACCATAAAGTCATACTTACCACTTGGTTCTCCCAGCGTATCCTAGACTTCTTTCGGACTAGGTGGACTTTGGTATTGCTCAGTAATGGAGCTTGTGAAACTTTTGCAATCTTCGAACTGATCATCCCATCTAGTTGGGACAACGTCTTCAATGGCAATAAAAGAACTCTGAGGAGCAGTGTACTTAACTAGAAAATCGTACCTGCCGCTTGGTTCTCCCAAAGTATCCCAAACTTCCTTGGAAACAGGTGGAACTTCATCTTCAATAGCATTTACTCCTTGGCTGATGAAATGTGACATTAATCCTCCAGAACGAGGACTTTGATCGTTCTTCTGAGTTCCATTAGCATAGCCCAGACCTAGCTTATCGAACTTGTAAGGTACATCAAGGAGTTGTCCCCATACTGTGCAACCACCCTCTTCGATCACAGCTTTAGCATCTTTGAGAGAAGCCATAGTTGGAGTTATTCTTGTAGCAGGAGTAGCAGAAATATGTTTGGCAGTAGAGACATCTGGAGGGACCACCTCAAAAGATTGGCGGGGGGTTTCGATGAATTCACTATCCATCTCAACATACTTGGAGTTACTCAGGTGGCTAACCACATATTCTTCTTCACCATGAATCGTGACGACCTTACCTTTTATAGGATATTTTAACTTCTGATGCAGGGTAGAAGTTATAGCGCTTGCCCCATGTATCCAAGGGCGTCCTAGTAAACAAGAGTATGCTGGATGAATTTCCATTACGTAAAAGGTAGAATCAAAGATCTGAGAGCCCACTCTGATTGGGAGCTTAAATTCTCCGTATACTGTTCTTGTTGACCCGTCGAAGGCTCTTACCACAACATCGCTTGGTTGTAACACAACTCCTTCGAAGTCAAGTTTTTCCAGTACTACTTTTGGTAACACATTTAAGGAGGAACCATTGTCTACCAGCACATGAGACAAAGTGGTGTCGTTACATTCAATAGAGATGTGCAGGGCTTTATTATGATTTTTCCCAGCAGGGGTTAAATCAGCATCAGAGAAACCGAGACCGTTATCTACTGTTAGACTGGCAACACAATTTTCGAATTTGTTGACTAAAATCTCCTGTGGTACATGTGCAGCTTTCAAGAATTTCATCAGGGCCTTGGCATGAGCTTCTGAATACTTTAGCAGAGACAACATTGAAATCTTTGAAGCAGTGTGCCCCAGTTGTTCGACAATATTGTAATCACTTTTGCAGATGATTTTCAATATTTCCTCCATTTCTTGCCTCGATGGATCTTCAACAATGACTTCCACAGGTACTTGAACTGGTTCAACTAGTGGCTCTTTTCCTCGAGCGTTGATATTTTGATTAGGAACTGGGACCTGGACTGGAGTAGTAGTAACTGTTGGAGAAATTTCTGGTGAATAGATCCTTCCACTTCTTGTAATCTTACTAGTCCCCACAATATTATCAACAGTTGGAGTAGTGAAATTCACAGCCTCTTCAGTCAAGGTGTCTTGCTTAACTCCATGGATATAAACATTAGTTCCATAACTCCACGGGACAGCTTTATCGGAGGAATATGGAAATGGAGCCGGATTGGTAATGATTACAGATGCTACTCTGGGTGTAGCAGAAATCTTGAAGGGAGCTTTGGTAGGGATTTTCAATGGTATGTTAGAAACCACTGAGACGTCCTCTATCTTCATCCCATTTGAAAAAACTTCGCACAAATTGTCTATAGAAGGAAGTTTCTCAAACATAATGATACGACGATCCATCCATTTTTGAATTCCTCCTTTCAAATTCTCACACCCATTGGGTAGGTGTGCGAAATAAAAATAATCAGGGTCACAACCTGGGAATAAACCGGCTCGTATTATCTTTCTTTTGACTTCAAGGAGTGGAGTTGACAATTCTCTCACATCATAGATATAAACAGTGTCTATGATAGCATTAACAGTCTTGTCGTGCTTTGGCATAGGCGCAGTGATGACATTTGGAGTCTCTGGAGGATCGAATTCAATTTCCCCAGCATCTATCATGTCTTGGATTTTATTTTTCAGGGCCCAACAGTGATCTGCGTCATGTCCAGGATAGTTGGAATGGTATGCACATGTTGCGTCGGGGCGATAACTAGGAGAGGAAGTGTAGACATTCTTCGGAGGGTCTTTCAATGTAATCATATTTGCTTTTAACAAGTGTTGCAATGCTTGAGAGATTGGCATATTGATTCTGGTGAAGTTTCTTCTCGGTGCATCTGGTCGACGCGTATACTTCAGCGGTTGATCTTTTTGAGGTGCAGATGCAGAGATCAGAACAGCCCCTACGGATTGGTGATGCTCACTTTTGCGACCTTTCTGACTGTGCATTGTATTGACTTCATTTCTCCCACTGATGGACCTCTTTGTAGTACCAGAGGAGGAGCCTACTTGAAATTTTTCCACTTTGAATGCCGCTTTCGACACGCTCTCCAGTTAATATCAAGTCAGTGAAACCTGACGACGAGCTTCCCAGCAAATGACTATAGAAAGGGCCAGTTAAAGTGCCCATGAACACGTCGACCAGCTCGCGATCAGATAAGGGTGGTTGAACCCTTCCAGCTAGATCTCTCCACTTTTGTGCATACTCTTTGAAACTTTCTTTTGGTGCCATAGTCATGCCTCGTAGTTGAGTATGGGTTGGTGCAAGGTCAACGTTGTATTGATACTGTTTGTAGAAAGCAGCAGCCAGATCTTCCCAGGTGTGAACTTTTGCACTTTCTAGTTGGTAGTACCACTCGAGTTGTGTACCCGACAGACTTTCCTGGAAGAAATGAATCCATAATTTGTTATCTGCCGTATGAGGTAGTATCTTCCTTACATAGGACCTTAGATGCAGCTTTGGGCAAGAGACTCCATCATACTTTGCAAAGACAGGAACTTTGAACTTTGGAGGGATAACAATATTTGAGACAAGACCCAGATCGTTGAAGTCTAAACTAGGTATTTTCTGTATCTCCATAGCTTTCATGCGTTCTTCCAACTGCTGGTATTTGCTATCACCCTGTTCGTCTTCGGAGTGATAATCTTCTTCATCAGGAGAGAGAGAGAGAGAGAGAGAGAGAGAGAGAGAGAGAGTTTGGCAGAACCCTGGTTGCTGTGGTTGTCTTCTTGATCACCTTCACCGACTACTTCAGGGATCGGCGCCTTTTTGGACCTCCTGACAGGGATTTTGACTTTCCTCGCAAGGTGACTTAACCCTACAGATCCCTTGGGCTTCTTTTTCTTCTTGGTCATCAAGGCTTTCAGTTCTTGTTGCCCCTTTGCTAGCTCCAAAATTGCTATCTGAACTTGGGCGTTCTGTGCTTCGAGATTTTTGATGCTTGTTTCGGAATCCATCCCTTCTAACTGAAATAAACACCGAGGAGATGAGAAACCTGTTATGTGAACCTGTTATGCAATGTTTATGAATGAAATGGATATGCAATGTTTTCAAGGATCTTAGAATTTAAATTTGTTTGAAAAAGAGAAACAAACATTTATTAGTCAAACAATTTATTTCTTTTTCTCTTTTCTTTTTTTTTTCTTTTCTTTGCCTCTTTCGGGCTTACAAGATAAAGCAGAAAGTAAAGGATTCCTCAAGCCTCCCATGGACACTTTCTCTTTGCATCCAAGAACGTGTTGATCTGCTGTTCTTCCTGGAGTAGTTTGGTGATCTCCAACACTTTCCTTTCATAGTCTTGACAGTGTGCTATGAAGGTGTCTCTTTCTCCTTTTAGTTGAACCCAAGATTTCTGCAGCTCTTCCAAGTCAGTTGGCATGTCTGGATGTAGAATAACTCGAGGTTCGTCCCCTTCGACTTCTGGCTCAATAGTCATAGGTAGAATAGCGGGATATGGCATGACGAACTTCTGAGCACGAGCACGCACCCATTTGAGGTAAGGCTCCATGGGAATAGAATTCCATTGTCCTAAAGTCTTGCTTTCTACTTTGTAGACACTGCCCCAAGCATGTATAAACCTTCGTCGATATCTTTGGGAATCATCTTCGTAGTCGAACACAATGCCATGGATAATCATGTCATGAGGACCGTTTCTTCGTGCATATCCAAATTGGCGCAAAGCTAAAGAGGGGTTGTAGGTGATGTCTCCTTTAATGCCAAGGAGTGGTACATTAGGGTACTCCCCACAATGGTCAATGAGAGTGATGTCTCTTTGAAAGAAGTTGTTCCACCGGATATGTGAATGAGACAAAGACATAATCCTGCGAGACCATTGCATCCTTTGTTCGTTTCTCAACACTGATCGGGGAAGGTGTAATGTAAACCATCTAGCCAGTAGTGGTATACAACACATAAGAGTTCC
Source organism: Vicia villosa (assembly GCF_029867415.1). Taxonomy (NCBI): domain Eukaryota; kingdom Viridiplantae; phylum Streptophyta; class Magnoliopsida; order Fabales; family Fabaceae; genus Vicia; species Vicia villosa. The sequence goes on along the minus strand of NW_026705667.1, from coordinate 69,853 downwards.
TCGTTTCTTCATGGTACGAGTGTGTAGAGAATGTAAAATGTCTCCCAACAAAGTAGGTACCGGATTGCGGGTTAAGAAAATGTTGATAACGTGCACACTTATGAACTGGTCGGGATTAGGGAATAAAACCAACCCATAAATTAAAAGAGCCACAACTTCTTCAAAATCTTGGTAACTTCTGTCTTTTAATAGTGATCGAGCCTTTCCCATTAAGAACTTAGAAAGCAAACCCTTGACTCCACTCTTTGTTTCCCAATTGGACTCGATTTCTGACTTTCGTAAATGTAAGGCAGCAGCAATGATTTCAGACTTTGGAATCTTTTCTAAACCAGTGAAAGGTAATTGATCTCGAACAGGTAACCCAATTAGTTCAGAGAATTCTTCCAAGGTGGGTACTAGCTGGTAATCAGGAAATGTAAAACAATGATGTTCGGGATCAAAGAATTGGAACAGGACTTGTATCATGTCTTCTTCAAATTTTGAAGTAACTAAATGGAGTAGGTGACCGTGCTTTTCGGTGAATTGAGCATTTCTGGGCAATTCTGATATTAAGTCCTTTAGTTCAGATGGTACTGTTGAGATGTTGATCCGAATATAATCTCTGGTAGTGGGAGCCATTACCTGCAACAACAGAACAAAGGTAAACTCTTCGATCCTCGAAATGATTAGTGAGAAAATGATATGTTTATGATGCTTATGATGTCATGATGTCAAACATGTGGAAAACACAAACAAATCAAACAATAGCCTTAGGTTTAAAGGCTTGTATGAGGTTCATAGGTGATACCCTCCCCACTGAAGTTGAGTTCGTTTAAACCTGTCTTAAAATAGTATTCGGGTTCTATGATCCTTGGAGACAACATCTCAATACAGCACTCGAACGGCCGATCAAAACATTCCTCGAGGATAACTAACTTCAATCAATTTCAAAGCCAGTCACTTAATAGGCCATAAGTCAAGTTCAACTAAAGGTTCTAAGACAAATTAGTGCTTGATGACATTTCGGAAGCCTAACATACTCCTTGATCGTTTTCAAGGGATATCAGTACTGTAATACGGTGAACTGACTTTTATATCGAAATGTGCGGTTAAGCATGAGTCGCCACCCACCTTTATATTATCCAAACAAGTTAGAAAGGCTAAAAGAAACAGGAAAAACCTTTTAAATAAAATAGGGTTCGGGGGGTAATTATGCAAAGGGAAGGTGTAAGGCACCCTTTGCATCCATGGTTTTCCATGGGCTCTTAATTGCTTTGATCTTTGTTTTTTTTTTTGAAAAAGTAGAAGAAAGAATAGGGACTTTAGCTCGTGAAGGAGCGTAGCCCTTTTGAAGAATTATGAGAAAGAATATAACAAATGTTTAGAGCAAGGAAAAGCAATTAGGGGCAATTACCTTAAAGTTTTAAAAATGAGATTCTTTTAGCCTTTCAGAGTGAAAGGGCCTATCCTTGCCATAAGAGGGCAGGAAGCCTTTCGTTTGGAGGTTGAAGGGTCACCGCGTTATCATTCGCCACAAGACTGACCCATGCCATAGAGAGGCAGGTAGTCTAAGGGAAGGATCAGAATAGCCTTTTTCGTAGGCAACCAGAGGATACCTCAGCCTTTTCGTAGGCAACTTCCGAGGGTCGAGATCATGTATATCAAAGGCAGCATCATTAGGGACCATGATCTTTAATCGAGGCAACATGGCTGAGATATCCTCGTATTCGAGGGACTGGCTATTCTGCAAAGAAACACAAGGCAACAAGGCAACAAGGCAACAGGCAACAGGCAACAGAGAGGTTTACTCAAAAGTGTGCGTGTGTGCACCAATCACGTGATTATGTTCAGTTATGTTATCTTATAAAATTACGTGATGCTAATTCAATTAATAAGTTGCACTCCCTAGAATTACTAACCACGCAGTTTAATATAAACAATAATACGGGGAAGGGAAATTGTAACCAGCGGAGGAGAGGGGAATTGAAACCAGCGGGATACAATTAAAAACAATTAAAAACAGAAGATATAATAGTTTAGGGTTTAGAGTTACCGACACTCGTAGCTTTGGCAATGGGCAAACCCTGAAAAAGCGGGAAAAATAAGAAGGCAAAATATAGTGAGCGCATTATCGGTTCAGAGGCAATCATAGTTAAACCTAAAAAATAAAGAAATTAAAATAAATAAATAAAAGAATAAGCACTTAGCTTTTGAATTTTATCCGATATGGTTGGCGGTCGGAAGAAACCTCGGGGTCAACCCTGAAAATGGCAAGGCAAGGGCAGAAGAATAGATGGAGTGAATATATGCACAGTTCAAAAAATATAAGGGCAAACCCTAAAATCAAAGGAAACAAAATAGGCTTAACAGATAAAAGAGTCAAATACTTAGCTTTGTATTTGACGTGGCGCGTAGTCGGAAGGTACTTGAAAAGCCAACCCTAGAAAGGCAAAGGCGCAGAAAAAAGAAATATTCAGTGTAGGGACTGATCTTCGTAAACCCTGATTAGGGTACGAAGTAAATAAGAAAATACAAACGATTTAATTAATTATTGGTCTCACGACCTAATTAATTAAATCGGGGTAAGAAAATAAAATCGAGTGCAAAAATATATTTTTTTATGAACTTTTTATGAATTTTTATGAATTAAATAGAATATTTTTGAATTATGAAATAAATTATTTAATTAAAACAAATAAATAAAATATTAATTATTATAAATAAACAAATTAGATAATATAAATAAAATAATAATAATTATTTTATTATCATAAAAATGTTTTTAGAAGAATACTAAACTTTATGAGAAAAAGAAACAAATAAAAACAAAGTATATATATATATATTTATAAATAAAATAAAATAGAGTATGTAAAAAATAAAAAAAATTAGAAAATTCTTAGCTTTTAATCGTGTGTGTTGCGCGCGTGTGGACTATGATACACCTGCAGCTTCACGTGCGTCAGATTTGTTGGGAGGATGATCAGGTGGCTTAGGGCGTGAGGGAACACCACGTATGCGTAGACTGGCAAGCATTGGATCGCTTCTTTGGCCAACCAACCTACGCGCGCAAAACATTTGAATCCAGCCAATCATAGGACGCCACGCATCATCTTCTTCCCCAATGATTCTGCAACTCACCTTTTACACCGTTTTTTGCAAAACGTGCTATAAAAGACCTTCTTTTCGTACCTGCAAAATAACGAATACAGCCAAAACGCCCTAGAAATTTGGCGCGACCACCTCAATGGAATCGTCCAAGCCTCCTAAATCCATAACTACTTATGATTTCACGCAATTTTACCTTAATCGAAAAGCCCTCTTTTGAGCTTATGAACCCTAACCATGGCATAACACTCGAGACGACGTATGAATGCGATTAATTCTCTAGAATCGGTTATGAAGTTATGGCAAACACAAATATGCAAATAGAATCGAGTAATCATGCGTGTATGACTGGAATCGATGCAAAATTAAAAAGCTTGAAAGCTGACTTACAGTAAAATGTTCTTGATGCGAGGAAGCCCGGTGACGATCTGAAATCGTTCAGTGGAGTCTTTGGAAGGTATTAGGATCAAAGAAAACTCCTGAATAGGCCTGCAACTTGGAAAGCGAATCTCAAATTTTCTCCAATTTTTTCACTCGAGTTTGATGGTTCTGGAGGCAGATTCTTTGTAACCCTTGCATCAAGCTTTGTTTGGTACTTATACGGGAAGCTTTAGGTCAACAGAAATTGAGCAAATCTCTTTTGAATCTTGAATTGAAGGTTTTGGAAATTTGATTTGTATTCTTGAATATGCACTTTCTAAACTTGACCAATTTCCAATCTTTTTCTTTCAATCTCCTCTTGCACGAAATTATATGAAATATATGGCTTAATGATGATTGACATTGGTTAAAAATTAAACCAAATCAAGTCTCTTTCAATTATATGATTTAATTGGATTAAAATCACTTTTAATATGAATAAAAATTCATAATAAATCAAATAATTTAAATAAATTCGTGGAAAATGATTTATGGACTCTCAATGTCATAAGGAACAAGTTTGGATCTTAAAAATGTAGGCCCATTAGCAAAAAAATTCAAACTCCTTCACATTTTTTCCTCTAAAATAGTCCAACTTTGGCAAGGCCTATCTCTCTCATTTTTTGAGGTATGGAAGTGTTCTAATACTTTTTAGAAACCTTGGAGAGTCCTCTAACCAGTGTCTTTGGTCTCATATTAAAATTCTTTTCCATGCTCCTTATATGACTTTTTGAAAAAAGTGTCTTTTGGTTGACTTTTGAAAAGGACCTATAATGTTTTAGTCCATATCTCTCAAATGAAGCATTTTTAGACTTGGCATGTGAGAGACAAAGTTGTAGAGAATCCAATTTCCTTCAAAATAAGCTTTGGATGGAAATTTTCTGATGTTCCATGTGAGAGTTATGGCTGGTCAAAGTTTAGTTGACTTTCTCCTATGAAAACCCTAATTTAGAAACTTTTTGAATTGTTGATTTTTGATCTTTCCTTGATGAACCATGATCAATACTTGATAAAATGGTGAATGATACTTCAATATTAAGATCTTGACAAAAAATCAGGAGTTTTGACTTTACTTTGCCCGCAGTTGACTTTTAGGTCAACCCAGTCGACTGTTGACTTTCTGAATATTTGAGTGATCAATCTTTTAAGCTGAGACTTGATACTTGTCATAGAGGTAATGTAGGATACTTTGATCCATATGGGATGCCTTGGAGCCATTTATTCATTGATTTTCCCTTGAACAAACCAAACCCTAGTCTTTGAGCTTTGTATAGGAGAATGCGTCCTGGAGCTTTATGTATTGTTTTGAATTGGTCTAAGAGAAATAGTATGGGCAAATTTTGGGGTATGACAGCTGCCGCTGTTCAATTTTCTTAAATCTGAGGATGTAGAATGGTTTGTATACCAGTCGGAATCTGAAGCTGGAAGAGGATTGAACACTAGAATACCCAGGAATTTGCCCTAGCTGCTGATGAAGGGACTTTTGTCGGAGATGGGCTTGAAGATGCCATCCAGTAGGTCATGCATTTGAAGTGTTTGAGAAGTAGTTGTTTGAATGTTGATCGTGCCATTACTGTTCGTAGTAAATGAATTAGATCTCTGAGAGTTTGATCGTGTCATTACCATTTGTAATACCTGAATTAGATCTCGGAAAGATGATCGTGTCTATACCGTTCGTGATGATAGAATTAGATCTCTTGTTGTCTCAGCACCGTTCGTAGTAACCGAATTAGACTTTAGAAGCAGTTGATCGTGTCCACACCGTTCGTGATGATGGAATTAGATCTCTGAGATTTGATCGTGTCAGTACCATTCGTAATACCTGAATTAGATCTCGGAAAGATGATCGTGTCTATACCATTCGTGATGATAGAATTAAATCTCTTTAAAGGTCGATCGTGTCAGCACCGTTCGTAGTAACCGAATTAGATCTTGGGGAGATAATCGTGTCTACATCGTTCGTGATGATAGAATTAGATCCTTTAAAGGTCGATCGTGTCAGCACCGTTCGTAGTAACCGAATTAGATCTTAGAGAGATAATCGTGTCTACATCGTTCGTGATGATAGAATTAGATCTCTGAGCGTTGACCGTATCATTACCGTTCGTAGTAACTGAATTAGATCTTTGAAAATGATCGTGTCATTACCGTTCGTGGTAAATGAATTAGATCTTCGAGTGTTGACCGTGTCAGTACCATTCGTAGTAGCTGAATTAGATCTTGGAAAGTTGGAGATTTCGTCCATTTGTCTGTAACTGTATCCTGAAAAAGTAAAATTATTCTTTATGCAATGTCATGATGCATGTATTATGTGACGAGTTTCTCAAAATAAATGAGAAGCTTTGTATGTTATGCGTGAGTTCAGTATGTATGCGATGTATGAATGTGTTTATGATTTATGATGTATGAATGTGATTTATGATTTATGATGTATGAATATGATTTATGTTGTCTTGATTGAGGAACTAAATCTCCATGTCCCTGTAATTTTGTTGTCTGATTTTGTCTTAAAGATGCTCAGCTGGGGACTTATGTTTTTTGCTTGGGGATGATCAGTAACTTGATGTACCCTGATTGGGGATAAGAGATATTAATAAACCATGTTGGAGAAGAGCGAAGTGTCGGAGAGTCGGCCGTGTTGAAGATGTAAACTCTATTGGAGAGCTATGTCTTGTTGAGAGTATCGAAGATATCTTCTTAATGACTACTCTGTGGGGATTCCTTCCGATTATCGACTTTGAAGTAGGATTTCTGGAGTACTTTGGACATTGTCTCTTTGCCTTTCCTATCTAATGAACTAATAGATATTTTTATGACAGAAAAAGATAGATGACAATCATGTTCATATACATATGTTCATTCATCATTATCATTGGACGTTTGCGTATTCGAAAAAGAGAAAAATGGAAACTCGAAAGAGAGAAAGTATTCTTGTATTAAGAAAGCCATGAATAGGCAAAATAAAAACATATTGTGTGTTTTTTTTTGAAAAAAAAAGGTACAGGATAAAACAAAAGAAAAGTAGCTATGTGTAAACAATCCTATTGAGTTTCAACTCTGCTATTGCTATTATGTCTTCGAGCGTCTCATCCCTTGCTTGTTGGAGAAAGATGATTGAATTGACCTGAGCCTTTTGAACTTGATGTTGTAGGTATATCTGATTGATGAGCAACTTTAACGAGACATAGTTGTACGCTTAATCCTTAACTTTTGCCTAGGCCGCCTTTTCAGGTTTTCGGTCTAGCAGGATACCCTTTTTTGCCCAAGTCGCCCTTTCGGGTTTTCAACTTGACGGGTGTACATATTTTTTATATATATATATATATATCCCTAATTTTTGCCCAAACTCTTTTGGTTTGCCGGGATGCCCTTACTTTTGCCTAGGTACGTCGACCTAACGGGTCGTATTTTATGCGTAGTATTTTTTGACTATGTCCGCGTTCAGTAGAATTGATTTTGAAAAGAGTAACAGAGGGATTACCCTAAGAGGTGCAAGTGTGATTGTGTTTTATTTTCAGATATTTTTGTCTTTGAAATTAGTGATCTAACGCTTCAGTTATTATCTTTGACATACACACAGTTTTATATGTACAGAAATTAAAATGCGGGAATGTAAAATGCGGAAAATAAATCTACGCTATTACATCGATTGTGCGAGAAATATAAACTACGCTATTTACATGATTTTGACAACCTATACACTTATCTATGAATTTAAATTGTAACAAGATAAAAGGAGAATATTTTTGGATTTTTGGATGGTTGATTTTTATTAAAATTAATGCATAATTAATTTAATTAAAAGGTTAGGAATTAGAAATGAAATTTAAACCTAAAAAATTAAGTCTAAAATATGTCCAAATTGTGTGTTAATTAATTTTAAAATAAAATTAATTTTTTTGGGATTTTTGAAATTGTTTTGGAAATTATTAAGCTAATTAATATACAATTATGCAAATAATTATACACATAATTTAAATTTAAAGAGAAAAATATTCTAAATATGTACAAAATTAGTCTATAATATATAAACTTGATTTAATAAAAAGAAAATATTTTTTTCTGATTTTTTGATAGGTTAGAAATAATTAAAAGATGAATATAACAATATTATCTAATTAATTAAACAAAATATTTCAATTATGAAGAAAAATAAAATATTTTTGTGTCAAAAATTAATTAAGCATTTTATCAAATTAATGGTAAAAAGAAAATATTTTTTATGTTTTGTGATTGGTTGATTTTAAATTAAATGCAAAAACTAAAATTATTTAATTAAATTAAACAAAGGGGGTGTATTTTGCAGTTTGAAGATGAACTGATTTTAGTTCAAAGTTGCATATGGGCCAGAAACGAGGGGTGTGAGTAACAATACGCAGGCCCAGTCTGATTCAAATTATTTATTATTTTTTTTGAGTTTAAGTGAGTGGGGCCCAGATTTTAAACCATAGCCAATCACGTTCTTTCATTTTGCCACACATGCTGTCAAAGCTTTGACCGGCCAATGAGAGGAAAGGAAGACGCCATGCAAGCTAGTCAGCCACCCTTGGACTTGTTGACCACCGGAACAGTAATTCCGGTATTCTTCTCCGGCTAGGGCATACTCTTACCTGCGAAAATAGGTCAAATAAATACCAAAGAAGGACCCTACCCCCTAAATCGAGGTCTGGGAATCCATTGGTGGTGTTAGTTTGTCTTGAAACGGCCTGGTTCAGGAAATTCGAAGAAGAATGTAAACACACGGTTAACAATGGCAACCTATGTTATGGACGTTAGAGCTCTCATGCTAGGGTTCAAACCTGACCTAATGATTATTATAAACTCAACTATAACCGTTAGACATGATAACAACGCATAAATGAAAAGTTTGAATTCAATGAAAATTTACCAAACCGGAGAGTGATGGAACTCGAGTTTCAGGTCCTTATGAACTTGGCTATTGATCCAAACTTACTCAAACAAGTCCCAGGAGGTGATTTATGGCCTTGGTTTGCTTTGAAACTAGCTGCAAAATCAAACACGAAAATTAAAGTTTTTTTTTGTAAATTTTTTAGTTTTGTGAAGTTTGTGAGCTATTCTCTTGATGGATCTTTGTGTGTGTGTTACTATTGAAGTGTCCTAAGAAATATATAAGCAATAGAGTGCTGCAAACTTAAGCTAAGAAGCTTTGATTGCTTTTGAACTTTTGGTTTTTTTAATATTAAAAAGTTTGAATTTCTTGACCATGGCTTCATTTTCTTCATCCCTCTTGCTATAGGCCTGCTACACACCTCTATGCTGCAGAGTTTGGATCAATTTTGATGGCTTATGCTAAGGACAAAAGCCTTGAATCATTATCTTGAACCATTTCTCTTTTAATTTAACTTTAAATGGAATAAAATTAAATTAAAAAAGAAATAAAAATGCCATGGGCCTCAAGTTGTTCGTGGGAGCCCTTTAATATCATTAGAAACATGGTTGGATCATGAATACTTGGCCTCTTTTGGAAAAAAAAAACATTTTTGATCAATGTTGGTTTCATGCATTTTCCCAAAAAATAGCCAACTTCAACAAGGCATATCTCCCTCAATTTTGATCATATGAAGGAGTTCTTGTACTTTTTAGAAACCTCAAGATGTCCTATACAAGCTACTTTGGAAACTTTTTTGCATTTGGAGAATTTATCTTGATGTTATGGCCTTTGACAAAAAACCACTTTTTGTTGACTTTGAAAATGACCTGTAATGTCTGAGCTCATATTTTTCAAATGGTAAATCCAATGACCATGGGATCGATTTCATTTGAAATATAATTGAATTTCCTTCAAAACAAGCTTTGGTTGGAATTTTTTGAATGAACGAGGAGAGAGTTATGGCCGGTCAAAGTTCAGTTGACTTTTTAGGAGAAAACCCTAATTTTGAAACTTAGGGTTTTGTTGATTTCTGATCTTTTCTCGATGAATTATGATCAACCATTAATCAAATGATGAATATTTTGACAAAATATGGATGTTGACAAAAAATTTCATTTTTGACTGTCTGTTGACTTTTCGGTCAAACTGGTCGTCTGTTGACTGTTTGAGCTGCTGACTGTGCGTCTGAGCGAATCGAAGTTTGAAAATTTGTATGGGGGTACTTTGAGACATATGGAGATCCATGAAATCCATTTGAGGTCTCAAAAAACTTGTTCTCCTGAAAAAAACAAAAACCCTAGTTAGAGACTGTTTGTGTAGGAGATAGTTAAGCGTACCTGATTTTTGTGCAGTGTTGAGTCTCTGTTGATCATGTGATTATCAGAAGACTTCTAGAACAAAAATCTTGGAATTTTGAAATGCAAAAGATTGATTTTAATGGTGATACAAAACACAGAGAATCGTGCTGTCAGCGGGTTTGACTGTTAACTGGCTGTTCGGGCATTAACGTAACAGTTAAAGTGTAAACTTAACAATTAAAGTTAATTTTTCTTTTTTTGTTTTTTTGTTGTGTTAATGGTGAAAATTTATTTACATGAGTTGTTAGAAAAACACAAACATAATAAATAAATAAAATATACCGTACGCGAACGAAATTACCGATAATAATCTTGAAAAAATATTTAATGCACAAAAAAAAAAATTTAACTAGCAATAAACACACATAATATTATCTTGATAATTAAACTACAGTACGACAGATAAAATGACATTTAATACTGACAGTGCAAATATTACATAATATAACGAACAGTACGACAAATAAAATGAACGGTACATTATTTGAAAGCGAAAGACACGACAAACTTTAAAAATGACGATTAAAAACACATGCTATAAATAACAGCATATAGATGCACGGGAGTGTAAGCATCCCAGGTCCGCATTTTTCAGGACTATGCAGACAGAAAAAGGACATGATCACCACCAAAACAGTGATGACCATAAGAAAAAGCGTATCCAACCACTTTGCCATTTTTGTCGGGGAAGAAGAGAAATATCTATTGTCGCACGCTCGCGAAAAATGAACAAAGTCGCCACCAATATATTTATCCCATAAGGGAAAGGAATATCAGAAAACCTAACAAGGGAAGGAACAAGGTCTTGCGACCAGAGAATCTAGGTACGGGAGTCGGTTACGTGAGGGGAAGGTTTTAGCACCCCTCGCGCCCATCGTACTCGATGGTATCCACCTATGTTTGTTTCTATCTAAAGGGTGTGTACTATGTCTAAATGCGAATGAATGCAAAAGGAAATACGGGGAAAAGAAGGAATATTTACAAGTGTGCTCGTTCAAGCCCCGCGACTTGATGCCTACGTATCCTTTTCAGGAATCAGAGCGCCGTAGTTCGGCTCCATAGTTTTGTTTGTTTTTGTGTTTTTTAGTTGGGCGGAGTTAACGCTCGCGCTCTTGCATAAAGGGACAGCCTAGGATGCAATAGAGCGGAGATAACAATGCCCTTAAGAAAGGAGAGAAGAGAGAGAGTTTGAGTGTTTCGAGGAAATCCCTAAGGCAAGGGAAACTCGAGTTACTATTTGGTTTGTGTCTTTTAGAGTTTGGGAACTTACGCCCGAATGGTTCCCTAAAGCCAGGGAGATCCAAGCACTCGAATGATTCCCTAAAGCAAGGGAGATTCAAGCTTCCATTCCCTTTTTAATGATTTTCACTTTTTTTATTAATGTTTTAAGTATTTTCTTTGTATTTTTTAAAGGGATTTTATTTTGATATTTATTAGATGTTTTGATGTTGAAAAGAAAAAGAATGGAAAAGAGGGAACTATTCCTAATTTCTAAATCTATGTTATTACTTCTAATATAAAGGAAGGAAAGTTTATCTAAGCATTTCACAATATATTGAAAATATTCACAAAAATAAAAGGAACAACATCTTAAACTATTCACAAGCAAATGCATTTTATTTATGTTAGAAACTATTTTTGAATTAACAAAGAAAACTATTTATTTATGGTTTATCAACCAATCAACAATCAGAGGAAACAACAATTAAAATCAATTAAAAGAAAAATAAAATTCTAAAAAAGTCTAGTTGAGTGAAAAATATATTGGTCGTTTTTATTTAAGGAAACTTCAATTAATAGGCAGAAGAAAGTAAAAGAAAGTCAATTTTATTATTATTGTTTTTGATTAACAGCATGGGGTGCAAAAGTATTTTTGAATGGACTAAAAAACAGTTACAAACAGAAAACTGGGCTGATACTGGGGGTGCAAAGAGCAGGGCGCTCAGGCCCAAGTCTAATAGGACGCGTGTGTATAAGCAAAACAGGGATGTGATTCTGGAATCGTTAAAGGGCCCAAACGCATGAGGCCCAACGCTACACTGTCTATTTTCCAGCTTTATTTCACTTGTTTTTATTACGTTTGTTTTATTCATTAATGGTTCAGCATGTGGCTTATTTATGGACTATCTACATGGATCGTGACCTGAGATTCATAGTGAAACAATATCAATTGGTCAGCTTTGTTTTTAAGTCACTAAAGGACAAAATCATCTCCTAGCCAATCACATCTGAACAACACACCTCTTCAATCATTATAATAAGACAAAATATCAAAATAAATGGAAGCATGAACCAATTAGAACGTGCCACGTAAGCTCAGCGTGGAGGAAAAGAAACAGAACCCTCGCCGGACCACCACTTCACCGATCATCTTCTCCGGCGGCTTCACCACGCCGGAGACTTATACCTTGCCCAGAAAATGATGAAATCACCATGGTTCAACTCGAAATTCCACGCTGAGCCTGAATCTGAGCTTAGTTTTCGTTAATCCTCTCTCTACAATGCTAACTAGAGACATTTTCAAAGCCCTAGTCTTCAACAACTTCAACTAAAACTCATGCTACTACTAACTGACATGCAGATCCGAATACTACACTCAAGAACAAAGGCTACATCCAGAAGAATCACATTTCTACGTCATGATATCACAAGTTCAGATCTACATACATGATGCCATACGATATCTGATGCATATGTTATTAGCATGCTTGAGAGTTTGGAGCACTTACGTGTATGGATCTTGGATGAAGAAGCAGGAAGATCTCACGATATGAATCCAAACTCAGACGTGCGCCACAGTTTTGAAGATGCTTCGATGATCTCAAGATTTGTGACTGATCCGAGAGTTTGATAGTGAGTTATCTCGTCCAAGAAGCCATCAAAATTGCTGTAGCTGCTTGAAGCTCTGAAAGCAATGGAGGAGATGATGATGATGACGCTGTGAGAAGGATTTCAGTGATGGTGATGGTTAGTGAAGATGATGATGGAAGTTGAAGGTTGCGTGAAAAGAATGGTGGTTAGAGGCAGTTACAGTGGCCGGAGAAATTTGTTAGAGTTTGATAGGGTGGCCGGAGTCGGTTACCATGGTGGTTAGGGGTGGTTGGCAAGTGGATGAGGGAGAGGGAAGTGAGACTGATGAGAGTGTGATAGCGTGAAGCTGGGAAAGAAGAGAGAGTTAGAATGTGAGTGTGTGAAGTGAGTGAGTGGTGGCAACTTTATATAGGGAGTGTATGAACTTCCTTTTTGATGAATGAGAGAAGTGGGACTTTTTTCAAGACTTAGTGAGCAAGGGTGGTCATTTGTAGCATGGTTTCAATGAGCTTTTTTAATCTCAGGTTCTGCATGGGCCTTTGTAGCAATGAATGATAATGACTTGTTAGTAACATCTTCATGCAACACCATCCCGAGACACCATCTTTAATCATGTAAAACTATGGCTATAGCTCACCATCTTACTCAAACTTGGAGCCAATTTAGAGAGACCATAGCATAGTTTAACCTTGGAGTTGGGAGATCTATGAAGCAATGCTTAGAAGTGGGAGAAAAATGGCTTGAACTCATACAAACACCACTACATGCGTGAGTTAAACTGGGCCATGACCTTTGGCAAAAACGTGACTAGATCAGGGCATGACTTTGAGCCCTCCTAACCTAGTCCACACACATTCAATGGCTAACATCTATGGTTTGTTGGAAAGAGAACATGGCAGGGAGAAACTTGATACCAAGATTGTTCAAAATGGAGATTTCTGGAGAATGAAAATTGGACTTTGATTCAGCCCACCATGTGTTTGTAGAAATGCCTTGCGCATGCAGTAAGTCATGACTGGGCCAGATGCACACTATTGGCTTTGTGAAGCAGTGACTTTGAGCCCTCATAATTGATTCAATACCCACCCAATTGACTCAATTCTTGTTTCAATGTATAGAGGGCATGGAGGAGAGAAGAATGATACCATGTTTGTGCTCATAGCATCTTTGTAGGGCTCAAGAACTAGCTGGACATTTGGCATGCCACCTGTTTGAGGAAATGCCAGGTCATGACCTGGTCCATGACCTGAATTGTGACTTGGCTCAGATGACTTTTCAGCAACTTCAAATCGTTTTATCTCTTCTTACAAGCTTCAAATGAAGAAATGCCCAACTAGAGAATTGTAGAATTCCATGATCTGAACATTTTTGATGTTGGAATTTTTCTCAAATGAGGCCTTTTGACACGTGTAAATCAGGGCTGAAGTGGACTGTTCATCAAGATTTAAAACCTCAAAAAAATTTCTATGTGTTGAAACTTTCCTTTTTTGTCATTTTTCTATTTTTGGCAACTTTTTGTCAAACTCCTGATTTTATCCATTCTTTGACTTTTCTTGACTGATTTTCCACCGAAAATCAATATTTGAATAATTCTTCTAATTTTGACCCAGAGGTCAACTGTTCTGATTTTTCTGATTATTGATGAAATTCTGATTAAATCTCCTCCAGTCAAATCCAGTCAAATGAATACACCCACATAGTCAATATGAAAGCTTCTCACTCATAAAATCCATTCCTGATTAAATGTTGACCGGAAAGTCAACTGGTTGACTTTGGTCAAGGAAGCCCTGATTAGGGACAACCAGATGAATTACAAGCTTGTACACTCCCCCAATGCCTTGAGTTGAGAAGAACCCTAATCCAGGAAGACTTCAATGAAAACAAAGCCACATAATAACACCTCAGATCCTCACATTTGGTAGGAACTTCCTTGCCATAAGAGTTCTTTCTTGCTAGTCTTTGATTGATACCAATGATATGCATGCATAGGTATGGATAATGACCTAAGTGATGTATGTACATGAATGCAAAGCCTAAGCCAGTTAGAAGTAAAGGGGTAAGACAAATTTGGGGTATGACAACTGACCCTATTTAATCATCTTAAACCTGAAGGTGAGATTGGCGTTAGCCTTTCGAACATTCGGGGTAGAAGAAGATTAAATACCAAGACCAAAACTTTGTCCTGAAAGGATGGTGCGAGTGTTATCCTTATTTTTTGTTTTTGTTTTGATATCTGCTGGGGAAAGGGAATTTGTTTTTCTGGTGGAAAAGTTTATGGCGAGTAATGGTTGAATGGTGATAGCTTGTAACGTGGTAACGGTGCCAATACAGGATTTTCAAAGAGAATGGTTGTATGAAACAATGACTGAAAGGATAAGATCTCGTGTGATCTACGACTCAACATCGGAAGAAAATCTCGTACGATCTTCAAGACTGAAAGAAAATAGATCTCGTGCGATCTACGACTCAACATTGACTCGACAACAAGAGAAGATCTCGTACGATCTTCAGGACAGAAAGGAAAAGACCTCGTGCGATCTATGACTCAACATCGACTCGACAACAGGAGAGGATCTCGTACGATCTTCAGGACAGAAAAGAAATAGACCTCGTGCGATCTACGACTCAACATCGGGAGAAGATCTCGTACGATCTTCAAGACTGAAAGGAAATAGATCTCGTGCGATCTACGACTCAACATCAGGAGAAGACCTCGTATGATCTTCAGGACCAAAAGGGAAAGATCTCGTGCGATCTATGACTCAACATCGAGAGAAGACCTCGTACGATCTTCGAGACAAAAAGGGGATAGATCTCGTGCGATCTACGACTCAACATCGGGAGAAGATCTCGTACGATTTTCGAGACAAAAAGGGAATAGATCTCGTGCGATCTAAGACTCAACATCGGGATAAGATCTTGTACAATCTTCGAGACAAAAAGGGAATAGATCTCGTGCGATCTACGACTCAACATCGACTCGACATCAGGAGAAGATACAAGCAGAGAGTCATTATGTCAGACATTTGTCGGGGATTGAGGACACCTCGTATCGGCACCGCAGCTTAAAAGTGTTTGTGACGTGACAACAGGTATCAAGTGAAGTTTGTAAAGGTAACAACTTCTGTGGGGGTGTGTCATTGTTTTGCTTCAACATTGACTCACATTATCTGGCTTATGCTTCGTATGCATGTTTGAGTTTTTATGGCGTAATGATCCACTGTAATGGATATGCTGCGCTTTTGAGGATGCGATGTTATATGCAAATGAATACTATATGCAGAGTGCCAAATAAAGGCCTTGGCGAGAGGAGCAGGATCATTGGGGTCCGTTGCTTGTAGTCTTGAACTACCATTGTGAGTGGGCGTTGGAAACCTCACAGTGCCAAAGATTATTGGCAACTGTGTGTAGGATTAGAACATAGCTCTGCTGGGGAGGAAGTGACTTCGCTCGACTTTCCTTACATCCTATACTGCTTGGGGAATCATGAGTTTTGAGGGACCCTTCTTTGTCTGCCATATGGGAGAGGGATATGGACCTCTTCAGGTGCCCCATTCTTACCAGTACTGATGAATTATACGCTTGAACTTTCACGCGGGATGATGACGACCTTTGTGATATGTCATAAGCCAAGATGACGGCTAGAACCTGCAACCTGCACAGAAAAACAACGTTTGGATGCAAATGGTGCCCCTTGGAGCACTTTTGTATTTATGTAACATCATGTTTCGTTTTGATTTGTGATTATTATCCCCCATGCTTTCAATGCGATGTTTAATAACGAATTAAATCACACCTCGCATGCGAAAAATGAAAAGTAAGAAGGAAAGCTTTTTATCAAAAGATCATTTTATTGATGGAATGCCTATGAATAGGCTTATGTACAAGGAAGCAACTCCTAAATGAGGTAGTTGCGAAAAAAGAAAATAAAATGCAGAGGCAAAATGGCAAAGAGAAGTGCTCGAATTTCCATTAAAACTGGTATTACTACAGTTCCCATATCCTCGATTTCCTCAGTGCCTTGCTTTAGAAGCGTAGTGGTTGGATCGATCCGTCTGTTTTGCCAAGGGCGTATAGTGGTCTTTGTGAAGGATATTCAGGCTGCAGCCTCTCGCTTTTGATCCCTAACTTTTGCCTGGATCGCCCTTTCGGGTTTTCAATCCAGCGGGATACCCCTTTTTGCCTAAGTCGCCCTTTCGGGTTTTCGACTTAGCGGGTTATTCTCTTTTGTTTTATCCCTAATTTTTGCCCAAACCCTTTTGGTTTGCCGGGATGCCCTTATTTTTGCCTAGGTACGTTGACCTAGCGGGTCTTTTATGCGTAGTATTTTTTGACTGAGTCTGAATTGACTGGAAGTGGAACGTCTTCCCCATCCATCTTCGTCAAGATTAAAGCACCACTTGAGAATGCCTTCTTCACAATGTATGGTCCCTCATAATTGGGAGTCCATTTGCCCCTTGGATCGGTGTGGATTGGCAAGACCTTCCTTACAACCAGGTCACCTGTATGGAATTCTCGAGGCCGGATCTTCTTGTCATACGCTTTCTTAATCCTCTTTTGGTACAACTGACCATGACAAATAGCAGATAAGCGTTTCTCCTCAATTAAATTGAGATGGTCGAGCCTCGTCTGAACCCATTCTGTTTCATCAAGTTTGGCATCCATCAAGACCCTCAACGAAGGAATTTCCACTTCGACAGGAAGTACGGCCTCCATACCATAGACAAGAGAGAAGGGAGTTGCCCCAGTTGAAGTACGAACTGAAGTTCTATAGCCATGCAAAGCGAACGGTAACATCTCATGCCAGTCTTTGTACGTTCTAACCATTTTCTGGACGATCTTCTTTATGTTCTTGTTAGCAGCTTCGACTGCGCCGTTCATCTTTGGCCGATAGGGTGATGAATTGTGATGTTCAATCTTGAAATCTTCGCACAACTCTGCCATCATCTTGTCATTAAGATTGGACCCATTATCAGTGATGATCTTGTTTGGAACCCCATATCGGCATATGATTTCTTTCTTGATAAAGCGAGTGACGACTTGCTTGGTTACGTTCTTGTAAGAAGCAGCTTCAACCCATTTGGTGAAGTAGTCGATGGCAACAAGAATACATCTATGCCCATTTGAAGCTTGTGGCTCAATTCGTCCAATCATGTCTATGCCCCACATAGCAAAGGGCCAAGGCGATGTTAGAACATTCAGTGGAGTGGGAGGAACATGAATTCTGTCAGCGTACACTTGGCATTTGTGACATTTCTTCACATACACATAGCAATCACTTTCAATCGTCATCCAATAATACCCTGCTCGCAAGATCTTTTTAGCCATAGAGTGCCCACTGGAATGAGTTCCAAAAGATCCTTCATGAATTTCCCGCATGATCAATTCTGCTTCGTGTCTATCCACGCATCTGAGCAAAACTGAATCATAGTTTCTTTTGTACAGGACGTCTCCTGACAAGAAGAATTTGGATGCTAACCTTCGAAGCGTTCGCTTATCACCAATTGTAGCATCTTCGGGATACTCTTGCTTCTCAACATACCTTTTGATGTCATAATACCATGGCTTTTCGTCATACACATCTTCAGTAGTGAGACAATGAGCAGGGAATACATGTGCAGGCTCTTTGTAACGGAGGATCCTTATGTCTGGCGCTTCATTAGGGGAGCTAATTCTGAACATTGCTGCCAAGGTAGCCAAAGCGTCTGGCAATTGATTCTCCTCTCGTGGGATGTGATCGAAAGTGATTTCCTCGAAAACGGGCAACAACTCCAAGATATAGTCCCTATAAGGAACTAAATTGGGGTGTCGTGTTTCCCAATCACCTCTTACTTGATGTATGACCAGGGCAGAGTCCTCATAAACTTCAAGGATCTTAATTCTCATATCAATGGCTGCTTCGAGGCCCATTATGCAAGCTTCGTACTCTGCGATATTGTTCGTGCAATCAAAACATATTCTAGCTGTGAAAGGGATGTGAGTTTGACGGGGAGAAGTCAAAACTGCCCCAATACCATGGCCCATAGCATTTGATGCACCATCGAACGTGAGAGTCCACCGCTCCCCTGGTTCGGGTCCTTCATTATCATCTAGTTTCATGATATCTTCATCAGGAAAGTCAAACTTCATTGACTGATATTCTTCTAATGGCTGGTGAGCAAGATGATCTGCAAGGACACTTCCTTTGATGGCCTTCTGTGTGACATACTGGATGTCGTATTCTGATAAAAGCATTTGCCATCGGGCTAGTCTTCCTGTAAGGGCCGGTTTTTCAAAGATGTACTTTATCGGGTCCATTTTTGAGATCAATAGAGTGGTGTGAGTCAACATATACTGCCTCAGTTGGCGATCAGCCCATACCAAAGCACAACAAGTTTTCTCGAGTAGTGAGTAGCGGGATTCACAATCGGTAAACTTTTTGCTCAGGTAATAAATGGCGCACTCTTTTCGACCAGACTCGTCATGCTGGCCCAACACACACCCCATAGATCCTTCAAGCACAGTTAAGTACATAAGAAGCGGCCTCCCAGGAACCGGAGGCATGAGAATTGGTGGCTCTTGGAGGTATTGCTTGATCCTTTCGAAGGCTTCTTGACAATGATCATCCCAACGGATATCTTGATTCTTGCGTAGCAACTTAAAGATGGGTTCACAAGTGTCAGTGAGATGGGAAATGAACCTGGCTATATAATTCAATCTCCCAAGGAACCCTCGAACTTCTTTTTCATTCTTTGGTGCTGGCATATTCTGTATTGCTCTTACTTTATCAGGGTCAACCTCAATCCCTCGTTGGCTCACGATGAATCCAAGTAACTTTCCAGATCGCACTCCAAAAGTGCACTTGTTTGGATTAAGCCTCAACTTGAATTTTTGCAGACGAGCAAACAACTTCTCAAGATATACCAAGTGTTCCTCCTCAGTTTGGGATTTTGCAATCATATCATCAACGTATACTTCAATCTCCTTATGGATCATATCGTGGAAAAGGGTCACCATCGCACGTTGATATGTTGCACCAGCATTCTTAAGACCAAAAGGCATCACCTTATAACAATACGTACCCCACGGAGTGGTAAAAGTAGTCTTGGTCATATCTTCAGGAGCCATCTTTATTTGATTATAGCCAGAAAAACCATCCATGAATGAGAATACCGAATACTGAGCAGTATAGTCGACTAACACATCAATATGAGGGAGAGGAAAATCATCCTTCGGACTTGCCCTATTCAAATCTCGGTAGTCGACACACATGCGTACCTTTCCGTCCTTCTTAGGAACAGGTACGATGTTTGCAATCCAAGGAGGATATTCACACACAGATAAGAAACCAGCCTTCAACTGTTTTTCAACTTCCTCCTTGATTTTCAAAGCCATATCAGGTCGAGTTCTTCGTGGTTTCTGCTTTACAGGCGGACATTCTGGTTTGAGCGGTAACCTGTGCATAACTATATCCGTGTCTAAACCAGGCATGTCTTCGTATGACTAGGCGAAGATGTCAACATACTCTCGGAGTAGCTCAATCAACCTTCTCTTTACATCACTTTGCAAAGCGGCCCCTATCTTGACTTCTCTCTTTGCCTCTTCTGTACCGAGGTTGATGATTTCTATGATCTCCTGATGTGGCTGAATGGATTTCTCTTCTTGTCTCAAGAGTATTGCCAATTCCTCAGGGACTTCACAATCTTCTCCACTATCTCCATCAGCTTGGTCAATTGGATTCTCGAAGATATCAAGACGTGGAACTGTAACATTATCATTTTTGATGGAATTCGAGCCGGATCTGCACGATGGATGATTTATGCCTTAGAATGCAACACATAAAAAGAAAAAGAAAAGCTTTGCCATTTTTGAAAAAGTTTTTAAAGTAAAAATGAAAGAAATGGAAAGTAATTGCATGCGAAAATATGATTTTCATTCAATATTAAACAAATTGAAACACATGGGGGGCCCTCCTTTATACAAGTGATCAAAATGCTTGGGGCAAAGCACATGATTTATCGAAACAAGAAAATTACATCTCCATAAAAGTGACTCTAGGGATGTCCAATATGGTCCAATTGTTGAGTTCATGTCCAGGCGCAGCATGGCAAATGAATCTGGAGAGATCTTCTTCATCATCATCATCCACGGCGAGAACCTGACTTCCAGAACTAGTACTGGCACTGACGAACACCTGAGAAATCGGGGGAATCACCTTCTTTCCGAGGGTTGTGCTGAGTTGAGTAGAAGAGGATGGTTGGTATCCAAGCCCATACTTGTCTCGTTTCTCATAGACATCAATCAGCTTGCCCCAGGCACCATGGGGAACACCAGCTTCTAAGAAAGCCTTAGCATCATTCAAGGATGAGAGGGGTGCTCCAGGTTCCCTCTTAATCTCGACCGCAGGGAGTTTGTCGACTGACACAATCTCTAAGGCTTGAAAGGGTGTCTCTTGTATCTCTCCCTCCACTTCCACATAACGGTATGTTTCCAGATTATTGACTATCAGATCCTCTTCACCAGTGATCACAACTATCTTGTCATTCACAACAAATTTCAAACACTGGTGGAGGGTAGATGTCACAGCTCCAGCAGCTTGAATCCAAGGACGACCCAAGAGGCAAGTGTACGAAGGGCGTATATCCATAACGTAGAAGGCAATGTAGAACATGTGAGGATCAATCAAGATAGGCAGATCAATTTCCCCTTCCACGGACCTTCTAGAACCATCAAACGCCCTGACACTCATAGTGCATGGTCTCATTATAACCTCATCCATACTCAGCTTAAACAAAGTAGCTTTGGGCATCACATTAAGAGAAGAACCTGTATCAATCAGAACTCGAGACAACACAGCATCCAAACACTTGATGGAGATATGCAACGCTTTGTTGTATGCTCTACCTTCAGGTGGAAGTTCATCATCACAAAAACCCAGACAATTACCAGCAGCAATGTTGGTCACGACCCCTTCAAATTGAGGCACAGTAATGTCTTGAGTTACATGGGCTGAAGCTTGGACCTTCATCAGAGCATCACGGTGAGCTTCTGAATGCACCAAAAGGGACAAGATAGAAATCTTAGCTTGAGTTTGGTCAAGTTGATCAATCACCTTATAGTCACTTTTCTTAATGATTCTCAGAAGTTGCTCAGCATCTTGTGCAGTACGGGTCTCAGGGGGATCAACAACAACTTGCTTCCCCTTCGCTTGTGCATTGGCATCTTTGTTTGTCTCTTTAGGAAGTGGAGGAGGGGCAGCAAAGATTCGACCACTACGAGTGATGCCACTAGTCCCAGCAATATTAGTGACACTCGAATTACCCACTGGAGGACAATCATACTTCTTCCCTCGAATATACATAGCATTATAACTCCAAGGAAAAGCCTTGGAATTACTCGCAGAAGAGGGAACGAGAGATGAGGTTGAAGGGGTCAGAGGGGCATCTGGAACCTGAATGACCAGCGGAGTTCTTGGAGCTTGAATAACTAAAGGAGCACTCGGAGCATGAATGACCAAAGAAGTACTTTGAGTCTTTGACACCTAAGCAGAATAGTAAGGGATCTCTAAAGTGGCCACATCTTCACCAGAAACAACCCTTTCCACTCTAAGAATACCTTCATCCATCAGCTTTTGAATCTCTTCTTTTAATCTGGCACATTCCTCCGGATTAGAAGAACATTGCAAACATAAGTCATGTAGTTCACTCAAAACCTCTTGTTGCATGAGGTGTTCTCTGACAGTTGCAAGCGGCATCTTAACCTCATTACCATCAGTTACCAGGATCCGTTCGTTGCACAATTCAATAGCATTGGTCGTGCCTGCATGAGGAGGCATAGGATTATTCTGCACGTTAGGACTAGTAGGAGTGAACGAGATAAGCTTGTCATCAAGAAGATCTTGAACCTTTAATTTGAATGCTCTACACTTTTCAATTGTATGGCCTGGAGCCCCTGAATGAAATTCACAACGGGCATTAACATCATAACCGGGAGGAAGAGGACTAGGTGGAGGACCAAGTTCACGAAGCTGTACCAACTGACCAGCAAGCAACTGAGGGAGAAGCTGAGCATATGACATCGGAACCGGATCTATACGCCTATCTTGGTACCTTGTCCTCTGTGAGCCCCTTTGACCTTGAGGCCTGGGATTCTGCTGACGATTTTGAGGAGCAGCAACTTGTTGTTGTGGGATGAATGGTTGTTGAGGTGCCACCCATGGCTGTGGAAGAGCAGCAGCATATGCTTGAGGGACATATGGGCCAAGAACAGCATAAGGCATTGGGTAATAAGGAGGTGGAACAGCAGAGTATACAGGAGCTCGGCCTTGGTCAACAGAGGCGGTGCTAGTCTCACCTTCTTTCTTCTTCACAAATCCGGAGAATGGCTTCTTACTATTACCATTAGAACTTCCAAGATTAGTAACACCTTGAATGGTACCAGCTTTAACACAGTTCTCAACCCGTTCACCAATGATGACCACATCTGAGAAGGAAGGAGAAGTGTTACTAACCATGTGCTAAAGATACGGTCCTTTCAGAGTTCCCATAAATAGATCAATCAATTCGCGGTCAAGGAGAGGAGGTTGAACTCGAGCAGCAAGTTCACGCCACCTCTGGGCATACTCCTTGAAAGACTCTTCAGACTTTTGTGACATATTTTGCAGCTGGGCACGGCTAGGAGCCATAGCAGTATTGTAGTGGTATTGTTTCAAGAAGGCATCAACAAGTTCTCCCCAAGTACTGACATTAGACCTCTCGAGTTTCATATACCACTCCAACGGGGCTCCAGTGAGACTGTCCTGGAAGAAATGCATAAGCAGAGGTTCGTTCTCAGCGTGAGCGGCCATCTTACGGCAGTAGGAACGAATGTGAGTCTCTGGGCAGGTAACTCCCTTGTACTTTTCAAAATCTGGCACCTTGAACTTCGGGGGAATAACAATCCCAGGTACCAAGCACATAGCAGCAGTGTCGAAACTCGAAGTTTTAGCAACCTCAACAGCCTTAAGGCGTTCTTCAAGAGCTTGATACATCTTAGCGGTCTCGGTCAACTCAGCAGTAAGATCATGTTCAAGATCAATAACCTCGTGGTGGTCATCCACTACTTTAAGTGTCTCATTAATAGGAGTCTCCTTAGTTTTTACTCCTCCATAAGCAGAATTGATAGGAGCATCCTTGACCAATCCAGCGACGCTCTTTCTGAGCTCCTCTTGTCCTTGGACAACGGCATGGAGAGTCTCCATAAGTTGGGTCATTCTTTCCCCCATAACATCCATATCCCTACGGAGGGCAGCTTGATTCTGTTCAAATTGGTCCATGATTCTCCTCTCGTTGTTTCTGGTGCGGTAAGGATGTAAGAAAGTCAGCTTCGTCGTCGGAAAAGAAATCTGTTGTTGGAAGGGACCCCAATTAGAATCTGATAAAAACCTGAAAATGCAAGATGATATGAGTGCATGGGTGCATGTGTGCATGTTTTATTATTTTCAAGACTTTTTAGCCTTGCCTCAAACCAACAACACAAGATAATGGAGGAAATAGTGAAGCATAACCAAGATAAGCACAACCAAGATAAGCAAACACAATTGATTAATTCTGCAACCAAGTTCCTGAAGTACAAAATATTCTGCTCCCATGAGCCAACAAATACAGAAATAGAATTAGGAATCCCATCCAACAAATCTGGTGGTGATTCTACAATAAAATCAGCATTAAGCAGGGTCCTCCATGTCCACATGATGGAGGGGGCTCTCTCCAATGTTCTTATCACTCTAGGTCTTCATTTCTTCAAAGAGCTTCTTGGTCTCAACACGGGTTGGCCTCTTAATGATTTCTTGAATCAGCAGGTCTTTTCTGAAATGCATTGTTTCCATGTGGCGATTCTTCACCTCCCAATACCTAGCTTCCTCTTGAACTTGGGCATTACTCTGGTCTTTTTCTCTTATCTGACCCTTTAGCTTTCGGATCTCTTCATAACACTTCTCTATGGTACTTTGGCGATCCAACAAGAGTTTGTCTGCTTTCTTGCGACGAGTTTTCTCTGAATTGGCATTTTCAGTCTGAATCTGGAGCTTTTCAGTCAACTCGGCCAACTGAGCCTCGTAATGTTCTTTTATTTTCCTCTCTTGGGTTTCAGTAGATTTAGAGCTCACGGTCATTCTCGGCCTCTTCTGAGATGTGCTCCCTCTAGCATACAGTTCTTCAAGCTCTATTTCCCTTAACTTTAACTTATGGAGTGCGGAAAGCTTCTCTTGCCGAGCAGTATTCATCTTAACATGCATTGTTTCCACCTGTTCAGTCAACTTCCGATTCTGATCCACAGTTTGATTATAACGAGGCATGGAAACAATGTTGGGTTGTTCACCAGCAGGGGGGTACAAAGGATCTTTGGGAGGGAAGGGCATCCCTTGAACAACAACCACAGATTCGATCCACTTAGTATAATCCTCGTAAGTAGCACAATCTCGCTGACCAAAATGTTTCTTATCTCTCCAACAAATACTCTTCTAAGCTTGTACAGCTTCTGCCATCTGCCCACTATCGGTGGCTGAATGATAGAAAATATTCTCAGCAATTTCTGTCTGCTCAGGGGGACTGATAAAAGCATATCCAAATGTTCTCCTAGCCAGGACGGGATTATAGTTGATTCCACCTCTGAGAGCCATGAGAGGTACATTTTTGAACTTTCCGCAACTCATAATAACTTCCATGTCATCTAAAGATCTGTTGTGCCAGACAATATCTTTGGCCCTAAGCCCCATAATCCTCTCAGCCCACTTAGATGTGTGCCTATTATCAACGAAAGCGCCACGCTCAGGCAAATGTGACCTGAACCAACGATATAACAACGGAGCATAGAATCTAACCAAACCTCCCTTCTGACTACTCTTGTGATGAATGGAGTGATAAACATCCCCCAAAGTGTAGGAACCGGATTCTGCAGAATGAATATATGAATTGCATTCATGTCAACAAAGTTAGGAACGTTTGAGAACATCATGATACCATAGATACTTAGAGCCAGGATAGCCCTAAATGTGTCCCATTCCTTTGCTTCAGCAGCCTCACAACCCCTTTTGACCAGAAACTCCATGCAAAAACCAAGACCTCCTCCCTTCTTAGTGAGATTTGCTTCCACGACTGACTTGCTCAAATAAAGAGCCTTAGCAATTTCAATGGAATCAGGGGCCTTCATGGTGCCATAGTATGGTACTTCCTTATTTATAGGAACGCCAAGAAATAGGGAATACTCTTCTAATGTTGGAACCAAGAGGTAGTCGGTGAACGTGAAGCAGCGAAGGGAAGGATTATAGAACTGAAGCAAAGTATGAACTCCCTCCTGTTCGTACTTGGTGAACGGCATCTTGAGAAGGCTCAGAATATACCCATATTTTTCTCGGAAATTGGTTGTCTCATCTGGCGTAATCTTCTTTGCTAAACACCCAAGGGAATCCAGATTCGGCTGCAGGAAAGAATAAGAGGGGTTGCGTCTACCAGTCTTCATTGGTGGGGCCATGTGTTGGTCGGAGACAAAGCCAAAAAGTTCCTGAAAATAAATGAACATGCATGTTAAATGATATGGTGGAATGCATTTCATCGGGAGAATCCTAAAGTCTTTTCATTATTTCTTTTCTTTTCTTTTCTTTTCTTTTCTTTTCCTTTTTTTTGCAAGAAGAGTATATACATCCTTTTTTGGAAATAGACTTTAGGATTCTCCACGAATGAAGTGAGGTGGATGCAATAGCATGATGTGTCATGTGTGTGACATGGTGAGAGACTGAATGTCCCTCGCAGCTCTGGATATCTGGGTAACACTGAATGTAACAGGTTCAAAATTCCGGCTTCGGATTGCAAAATGGAAATCAGGGTATGATGAAGGCTAGTATCTTGTCCCACCCCAAACTCACAGGTATGGATTCTAGACACGGACAGGTGGTCCCTAATGGTCACTAGGGTCTACAGTTCCCATGGGGTACAAAGTGTTTGAGGCAGCAAGCGTGCCAGACACAGTGTTCCATGAAAGAACCTCGCCCAGTTGTGGTACCCCATGTTAAGCTCGATCGTAGCAAGAGCCACGGGAGTCAACATGAGCATCCACGCTAATCCTATGTGTCACTGGCCTGGGTAGTGGGCCTTTTACCTCACAAAAACCCCCCACCTGCAAAACAAAGCAGAAAAATATGTGGCCCCCACGGGGACCCATAATATAGTCCAGATGCATGATGTGCAAGCAGAAATAAACATGATATGCAAGCAGAAAATAAACATGCAAACATATATACAAGATATAGACATAAAAAAAAATAAACACCCAATATAAATAAAACAAACAAAGGTTAGGATCGACTTGCTTTGGTAGTCCCCAACAGAGTCGCCAGCTGTCGCACGCTCGCGAAAAATGAACAGAGTCGCCACCAATATATTTATCCCATAAGGGAAAGGAATATCAGAAAACCTAACAAGGGAAGGAACAAGGTCTTGCGACCAGAGAATCTAGGTACGAGAGTCGGTTACGTGAGGGGAAGGTATTAGCACCCCTTGCGCCCATCGTACTCGATGGTATCCACCTATGTTTGTTTCTATCTAAAGGGTGTGTACTATGTCTACATGCGAATGAATGCAAAAGGAAATACGGGGAAAAGAAGGAATATTTACAAGTGTGCTCGTTCAAGCCCCGCGACTTGATGCCTACGTATCCTTTTCAGGAATCAGAGCGCCGTAGTTCGGCTCCATAGTTTTGTTTGTTTTTGTGTTTTTTAGTTGGGTGGAGTTAACGCTCGCGCTCTTGCATAAAGGGACAGCCTGGGATGCAATAGAGCGGAGATAACAATGCCCTTAAGAAAGGAGAGAAGAGAGAGTTTGAGTGTTTCGAGGAAATCCCTAAGGCAAGGGAAACTCGAGTTACTCTTTGGTTTGTGTCTTTTAGAGTTTGGGAACTTACGCCCGAATGGTTCCCTAAAGCAAGGGAGATCCAAGCACTCGAATGATTCCCTAAAGCAAGGGAGATTCAAGCTTCCATTCCCTTTTTAATGATTTTCACTTTTTTTATTAATGTTTTAAGTATTTTCTTTGTATTTTTTAAAGGGATTTTATTTTGATATTTATTAGATGTTTTGAAGTTGAAAAGAAAAAGAATGGAAAAGAGGGAACTATTCCTAATTTCTAAATCTATGTTATTACTTCTAATATAAAGGAAGGTGTTGCACCCCAAAATTTGCCCTCTTTATACGTGTCATAAGTTAAATGACGTTTATTTCGTCATTCGAAAATTGAAGAAAATTATAAAGAGTTTTTACTGAAGAGGCGTTTGATTGGAATTTGTTCAACGGACTTAAGGTGGATTTAAGTTCAAGAATAATCAAGGTGAAATAAAGTTCTTTAGCATGTGTGAGATTTCTTGGTATTTCAATTACGAGATTAGAACAATTCACCTTGTTCATGTCATGTCTGGATATTCACCAAATTCATTTGATATCGTCCAAACGTCATCCGAGTCTCATTCATTCTTTATGCCATTGAAGTTTAGATTCAAGAGTTGGAAGGAAAAAGATTAAAACTTTCATTTGAAGAAAAAGGATTTTGTTCATAATATCTTTCAACATTCATCAAAATTCAAATTCAATTATCCATCACACCATTTATCAAACCATTATCCAAAATTCAATACCAATTCTATACAAAATCCATTCAAGAAGAGTCCATACTTCATTACAAAAATATATACCATAGCCCATGTTCAAATTACATTTACAGATTCATACAAAATTATACAAAAATGCTCTTGGCTTCATATTCTATCATTAATCTTCAAGTTGCTTCTACAAGTTTCAGGCATTGATTCAATTCTTCCAAACTACCGTGGTCAAGCATTCAGTTCTTTCATGCTATGATGCCGAGAAACTCATGGAAATCGGACCACGTCGATTCCGTAGCTTAAACCATGTTGAAACAACCTGCATAATCATATAAAGAAAACCGGTTCACACTTGCAGCCCAAGAGAACCGATTCAGAAATTGGTAACAAAAAAAAAAGCTCAATAACAGAAGAAGAGAACCGAAAATGATAACAGAAAAATAAGCGTAACAACCTGTAACAAACTCTTGCTCTCTCTCTATCTTCTTCTCCAATCTTCATCATCTTTAATTTCTATCTCACGATGTAACAGAAAAATAGAGAAAACCTCATCTCCAATCCCTGAACCATGCTTCACCATCTCGTAACCGAATCGCATCACGTTCATCATCTTCTTCATCACGGCATCAACAATCTTCAATCTACCTTCTCCATAACGGTTTCTGGATTTTCGACCTTCAAGCTTCACTCACCTTCATCATCTCCATAACCACTCTTCTCTTATCATCCTCAAGATATCTTCAATATCTTTCTCCCTCGACCTCCAATTCACCATGGATGAGATAAAAAATCAACAACAGAATTCAGAACTCTCTCTCAACTGACAGTCATCTTCATCCACCTTCGAACTCACCGATTCACACATCTTTCTCTCTTCTTCATCACCGTTTCAATCTTCGATCTCCTTCGGCGTCCTCGCAACTTTTCCTTCAATCCGCATCTCTGAAAACAACAACAACGCACCAACATCATCATCAAGAACTCACGCACCGAGAACTTGGAAAACGTATCAAGAACAAAAGAGAAAGAAGAACGAGTGTGAATCAGAGAAGAGAAATTAGGGATTGGCGTTAACGCTTACTTCAATTTCTCATTACCGACATCATCGCAAATCGGCCATAGCTTCAATCCTTTCATCATTGCATCAGCATCTTCCTCGAATCTTCAAAGGTCATCATCACTGATACATTGTTCCGCACACTTTAATCATCACCAAATCTTCATCAATTTCCAGATTCAAAGCTTTCATACGTAAACTCTGTTACGCTTCAACCGAAAATCATCAGCATCGCAACATCTCCATCACCAAATCCAAGATACTCCGGTAGATAAGTCCGATTCACTATCCTCTCCGATATATGCTTGTGACTGCTCGGTTATTGACGAAGAGGAGAGTTTGAGACGAGAGACGAGAGACGAGGCGAGAATTTGATCGGATAAGAAGGGGAGAGAACCGCTTCCGTGGTGTTCCGATCGGAGAAGAAGGCCGAAGTCACTGTCGCCGCCGTTGTTCGCGCGAGAGAGGGAGTTGGAGTTCAACAAAACGTGAAAGCTCCCAAATGTAAGCCTAATTCCCTTTTTCATTATTTTTGATTTAATTTGATTAACTGGTGATTGAATTAGTGTAAATCAGATACTTAATGTCTTTAATTGGAACCATAAACCTGATTAAGGGAAATAAAGCTGATAATACAAAAATCTGGAAATAAACTGTTGATTGGATCATACTCCATGGGCCTGACACACGAAATTACTGTCCCCACCCCCCATAAGAGCCCAATTCCTGTATAGACAAAAAACTATTGTACAAAAACAATGAACTTGGGCCAATTGCTTGGGCTTCAGCGCCTTTCCTTACTCTGCACCATCCATTTCCTGTTAAAACCCCCCTGTGTGCATATTTTTCACATTAGATTTAATTGTTCTAACTAGTTTGTTGCCTATTATTTTTAGTATAACAAAAATGTATGAAAAACATATAAAATCAATTGTTTTGTTAGATTTTGCTTGTAAAAAAGAAATAACCAAAAACATGTAATATTTTGCTTGTTAGACTTTAATTGTTTTGTACATAGTTTTGTTCTTTTACTTTGAGATAAAAAATGTCATGAAAACAATTTAATCTTGTTAGATGTTGTTTTAGAATTTACTTAGAATTTAACTTCTATTATTTTCTATGGCGGGTGCGTGTCTTCTTGTTATTACTGATTTGTTTGCTGAGATGTGCGAGGTACTTTGAGAGGGTTCGATTGTGATTTGATTGCTTCGTGTTCCACTTTATTTGTGAGACACGGATTCGCTTCTGATGCGATTGATTTGCATCGTGTTCCACTTTATTTGTGGGACACGAACTTATTTCCGATGCGATTCATCTGATCTCTCATTCATTGAGATGTATATTCCTGCATTGTCTGGCTTGTGTTCTCTTGCAGGTTGCTTGTGTGGTTGTGTTTGATACGCACCACATAGCGGTTGTGATTTATTTTCACACCGCATCGCTTTGACGCTTATGCTGGACTCCCGGCTTTGCTGGATGTTAGATTACGTGAAGTTTCTTCTCTGCTTGCGTTGCTAGCTCACTGTGGATTTGCTATCCGCTCGGTATTGTCTCCTGGTCCCTTTTACCGCTTTCTCGCATCATCCTTTAACATGAGAAGTAGGACTTAGACATGCATCTGGCCAAGCCCTCGAAAGAGGCTCTGTTTTTGTTGGTGTGTTTACATTTGTGCTTTGCGGCAGGGAGTCACGGTGTAATAAGTCCTATATGGCACTCCGTTAAGTCCTCATGGAAGGCACGCGGAAAGGGTTAGCAATCAACCCCCGCCCAGTCTCATCGAGTCCGTTTAGTATGCACACGCTACGCGTTGCTTGCTTCTGAACCTGCACAAGATCTTGCTATCGAGTATGTCAGGAAAAGGGTTCATGTAGCCGGACCCCCGCCTTTCCTATAGCTCGCGTCGCTCGACGTTGATGCTCGGTGTACGCACGCACCGTTTTCCTTTACGATCCGTGACGGCTTGGTTGCTGAAAGGGGTCCGCCCTCTTGTCTATGGCCCGATCATTTTCACGAGGTCTAATGCTTGGTTGACTTGGGTTGAGCTGCTTCCCTTGGCTATGGCGGGACCGCTTTTCTACCATTTGGTCAGTACCGTTGGTTTTGTTTGCTTTACGAGCGGAGCTCGTTTGTGTGCTATCTTTGTGTGCTTCCCTTTTTCCCTCGTAGGTTGATAGCTTAGCTTAGACTTGTACCCTTTGTATGATAACATTAGGTAGCAAGCTTTCCCCCGTAGCTTAGGTTTTCCTCATGCATTCTTTAAAACACAAACAACACTCTTTGATTTTCTTTTCTTAAGAGCTTGTTATTTCCGCTCCATTCCCAAGCATAAGTCTCCAAAGGTCGAGCAGCGGAGTGTGAATGTAACTCGTTCACCTAAAAAACACAAAACAAACAGAAATTAGTTAGCCGAGCTACGGTAGCTCTGATTCTGCAAAACAGATACGTAGGCAGCGGGGTAGGGCCCGTGCGAGCACAATCCTTTATTTTCCCTACATTCTGCATTCATTTTAGTCCAGATTAGCATAGATTTGTTACACACCCATAGATTTAGACACTAGCGTGGATACCATCGAGTACGATGGGCGTGAGGGGTGCTAACACCTTCCCCTCGCGTAACCGACTCCCTTACCCTTTTTCTGTGGTCGTGAGACCGTTGTTTTGTTTTGTGGTTTGCTGGCATTCCCTTCCTTTTCAGGATAAATATGTTAGTGGCGACTCTGTTAATTTTCGCGGTAGCGACAGCTGGCGACTCTGCTGGGGACGTCTTGACCTGTTGCTGGTCCGGACTCAGCGAGTCGATCCTAGCGCTTGTGTGTTTATCATTGGGTGTTTTTATTGCTTTGCATATTTACCTGTTTGCATTGCATTCTATATGCGCTTTTACTTTTCTGCATCATATTCTGGACTGTCTGGATCTCTGCTTTGGTGGGTGGGTGTTTCAAGAGGTAAAAGGCCCAATACCCAGGCTATGAGTGATACCATAGGAACTAGGACTAGAGTGGCCATGACGGACAGAAGGCGTATGCCTGATTGATCTGATCACGTATCCACGGGCAGAGCTTGGTGGAATGAGGCAATATCGTATGATAGCGCCTACATTCGATCCTCTGTTGGCTTTTTGACCTACCCTGGCCTAGATTTACCCGTGAGTGGGGCGGGAATCAATCATTGCTTAACAGGTACATTGGTGGTGACTTTGGTTCTTGTTCGTGGGTTACCGCTGTTCTCGTTCGTGGGTTACCGCTGTTCTCGTTCGAGTGTTCTATTGGTTCCTGTTCGTGGGGTACTATGGTTCTTGTTCGAGTGGTAATCTATGTTCTATTCCAGTGTGTTGGTGACTATGGTTTTGATTCTATTGGTTATGTCCCGTGATCTACGGGGAGTTTCGAATTGGTGCCGAACCTTTGAACCTGTGCCGTGTGATTTCTCGGTATCTCAGATATATCCAGTATTTGTGGTTCCCACCACTTTGCATCATTGCATATTTACATTCCAAAAAATGATGTACAAAAAATAACTAGCATACATGTTCCTTTCATTTCCAAGGAATCATATCTTTAAGCATCGTGTTGAGCTTTTCCATCTCTTACTTGCTAAAAAATCAAAACATGAGGATTCCTTGGAAACCGGATGAACATGGCATTGCATTCATATCATGCATCTCATACATCTCATGCATAACAGGTGTTCAGGATCGAGGATCTCTTATTCAGACTTGGTACTCTCACCAGACTCAGAGACTTGATTTGTTCTTATTGTGTGTTCAAAGATTAGTCATGGAACAACTTTGTGGGGATTTTACCGAGAAGAAAGCTCAGTTTGGGGTTCTTTTTGAAGGATTGTCTTATGCTCATTTGCTTCCATGCTTGCATTATTTGCAACTTGTTAAGCTCCATACTATGCGGATATCTACAGATTCTATGCTTGATGATGATGACACTAGGTGTGAGTTCTATTCTGGGGCACCTGGTCCTGATGTTATGATCTGCAAGTCTTTGAAGTCGCTTGGGGCTCCCGCACGAGGGATAAGCAAGACATTGTCTATCTTGAGCATTGCATCACTTGCATTGCTCGAATCCCTAAAGCACTTACAATTTTCGTGTGACTTCACCAGAATCTTCTTCCGGGCGGTAATCGAGAGTGATATGCAGAGACACCTCTCATTCTCAAGGTTCTGCTTCATATTCCGAGTCACCTCCTCCTCCTGGAGTTTCCTTATCGCTAGCATTTTCTTGTCAACAGAGACGGAAGAGAAGCAAGCTAATGTAATCCTAATGCCTGGTGTTCAGTTGCTTCCCTGCTTGTTGGAATTTCAGTTGGTTAAGATTCATGCTTTGGTTCTTCCTCACCACAGATTGCTCTCCTGATTTTGACGACAATACTCGGTGTTTTCCATTCTAGGGGCACCTGATCATAATGTCAAGCCTTACAAGGTGTTGAGATACAAAGAGTCCAGAACTTGCTTGATACAAAGATGTTCAAGTTTATTCATATTGGTATCTACTGGTCAATCTCATTTCATCTGCTGCAAGCAGGCTGTTATTCTTCCTCGAGGAGTAACAAATGAGAATCACTTGTAAATTAGTGCTGCCAGAGGCTTCCTTCCCAACAACTGTTGTGTGTTCCAAGTAATGACTTTGATAGCCAAGCGTCATAGGTTAATGTTGTTCACTGATAGTAATACAAGTTTCCATTCATGATGGTGATTACCGTTTCAGCAGCTATGTTTAGGGCTCCCGACCGAGGGATAAGCAAGACTCCGTGTTCTTGAGTTCGCATCATTGGCAGCTCAAATCCCTAAAGCATTCATAAACTCCAATCGCTATATTTGGGGCTCCCGACCGAGGGATAAGCAAGACGCCTTGTATCTTGAGTTTGTGCACCACTTGCAAAGCTCAAATCCCTAAAAGCTGAACACTCGCAACTTCAGTATGACTTTGCCGAAATCTTCTTCCAGGAAGTGATCTAAAGTGCTCTGACGTAGCGCTTAATGCTTTCCACTCTATGGGCATTTGATTATCGGATTGAAGACTGTAAGTCATTCAAAGACAAGGTTCAAGACCTGATTGACTCAAAGGCTATCGCATTCGCACTTGAAGGCTAGAATTGAAGTTCTCCTTTGACTTGGCGGATCTTCTGAAGCAATAAGTCCATACGGAGATGATCTCCTCAACGTTGGTTTCTTAAATCATCATGCATGTTCATGTTTAAGCTTTCTTGTTTTGTTCAATACTGTTTGCATGCAAAACTTGTTTGTTTTTGAACTATAATCATAATGCATTGGATATGTTTGTCTTGAAAAAATCTATTCGCTTTTGCTCTTATATGTTTTTCTATGCTTTTTGTGATATCTAACTCTTGTTAACAAAGCATGATAACTCCGTAGGGAGAATGATGAACATAATACCAAGAACCTCAAATGGTATGCTTTTGAGTAGAACCCTGTTGATGATGTACAGGCATTGTTTCAAATTCCCAAACACTGGAGATATAAGGGAGTGAAACCCTCGATAACCCCTCTGAGCCTTCGAAGTAGGAGTTTCTTTTCTATGCAGAAAAAACCCTTATTTTAACCCTGGGGAAGGGTAGTATTCAGTTAACCTGATCAAGCATTCAAAATTCGTCAGGAGCACACATCTAAAGATACAACAATGGCTATCTTTCAACAGATTGAGGAAAGCCAAAACCACAACGGTTATCCCTCACCTCCGGAGGATGAGACCAACATCAGAGTCGCGGTGGTTATCCCTCACATCAGGAGGTCACGATATGACGATACCTCAATGGTAATTCTTCATCAATCAAAGACTCAGGCAGTCACAATCACTTCTAACAAATCAGAGATTCCGGATCACACGACTTGTTCAAAAAAAAAAGAAAAAAGAATAAAAGCCCGCTAAGTCAGCTAGTTGAAAGCATGTGACTTAGGCAAAAGTTAGGGCATCCCGCTGGACATCCAAATCAAAATTCAAAAGAATTTGTCCAGGCAAAAATTAGGGAAACAAAAAAAAGAGGAAAAAGAAAGCAAAGAAATGATTATAAAATAAAAATCCTCGTCAAAAGGACAAAGTTGTGTGGTCAGACACCAAAAATGAAAGGTAAAGTGACTGCCATATCCAGAAGACCTCTTTGACTCCTCAATTATCTCAAATTCCTCTTGAAAGATGAATGCTCGTGTCAAGTTAACTGAACTTAGGACTGGAGAACATCACGAAGGGGGTGGGCACTAAATATTTTTGAGCCTAAAAATCTTTTTTCTCAAACCGTGAACCTGGCCACGTTACAACCCTTAAAAGTCCTAATTGAAGCAGGGTTGATTTGAAAGCAGACTGTACACGAGAATACGGTAAGCTGACTCCCAGGAGATCCGCTAAACGCTTGAGTTGGTATCACACCATCTCGTCTTTTTTAAAAAAACTCGATGTTACGACATCCTTTCAAAAAGTTTCTTTAAATTTCAAGACAAGCATGCTCTTTGCATTAGAATTATATTTCTCATAATAAACATTCTTTGCATATGAACAAGTGCTTGACATCAAGGAAGTTTCCATCATGAACTTCAGATGAAAAGCTTTATCCTCCCGAAGGACATGTTGTCTTCAGAACTCCGTTGAGTTGAAGCAAGAATATCTCAAAGTCTGATCACCTTCAGGGGCACAAGAAGCGTTTGAATACTTTGTCGAGCAAATTTTCACTCAATCTGAGGCAATCAGGTCAAGATTCAAAGAATCTCTCAGAGTGCTAAGCAATCAGGGGCATTCATCCAAGTGCATTTAAAGCTACTTACAACCCTTATCAATCAGGGGCATGATTCCAAAATTCTTGATACTGGGACAAGTCGGTTTGATATGCACAGATATCAGAAGGTCCTTACGAGACTAATTTCTTCAAAGTCCTCACAGGCTGGGGCAAAGCAATATACAGTGGCATTCTTTCCTCATCATGAAGTGTTCAGTTTAAAGTTCGGGTGTGAGCTAAACAACTTATGAGCTTGAGAATCGTCAGGGTCGTCATCCTCAGCAGTCAGAATCTGAAAGTCCAATACTTGTTGGCATCTTTACAATCAATACGAATATGCAGAACACTATAAGAGCCAATGCATGTTTGGTCCCTTTGAAATCAACACTTGCTTGACCCCTTAAGCTCATTTCCTGGTGGAATTCCCTTGAAGAACCAATGCATGTTTGATGCTCCGACCGATACTTGTTTGGTGTTCTAATCACTGCTCGCTTGTCAACTCATTGAATCCATTGCCTGTTTGGAAAGTTTCAAAGCTCAGATGTCTGAC
Source organism: Vicia villosa (assembly GCF_029867415.1). Classification (NCBI taxonomy): domain Eukaryota; kingdom Viridiplantae; phylum Streptophyta; class Magnoliopsida; order Fabales; family Fabaceae; genus Vicia; species Vicia villosa. The sequence continues at coordinate 33,335 of NW_026705667.1, read as the reverse complement.
AATCTGTTTGCTCTTGCATTGTCACATAATGAGTGAGCATCATCATCCTCTGCCATGTGAGGAAATCCCGTGGACTTCATGCTATATCCTGGGGCATTATCACCTGCTTATCTCACAGGTACATCGTTTCAAGTGTGCCATGTCAGCGCAAGGGCGGATCTAGCCAAGTGAGTGATCCTCATTCCCCAGCTGAGTGCATTTAGATGAGGTTTTCTTTGTTCCAAGATTCTCATCTCCTCGGCAAAGCACATTTCAACGAGATTTCCGTGCTTCAGAAGCCTTATTCCCGGTGGAATGTCTTCTCCCCAGTTGAATCATGATGAATGGTATCTGATTCCCCAGCAAACTCTTAATGAGGTTCTTTGCCCGAATGCCTCTCTTTCCCCAGTAGAGCGCTTCTCTCTCCATCAGATGGACCTGTTTTCCCCAGGAGAGTTATCTCATTCCCCAGTGGAGTTGTCTTAACAAAAGATTCTTATGTCAAGTTCCTTATCCCCAGCGGATCTCTCATATCCTCAGCCGCTCGCTTTGCAGAAGTATTCATCTTCCCCACTGAGCTTCTTTCCTCAACAGAGGTTCACATGTATCCTCAGCATAATCTGTTTCCGTCAAGGATTTCTCCAGCGGAATGCGTTCCACGCAAGCAAGTTGGTTACTCTCCATCAGAGTTGTCTCCATGACTTGCCTTTATCTCCACATCCCTAGAGTGTCGAGAATTTGCTTCTCCTATGAAGTTTCAAGGGTTCCCCATGCAGTTAATTGGGATGTTCTTATCCCCAAGCAGGGTTTATTCCCCAACCAGAGCTCGTATCTAGATTTGATTATCTCCAGCAGATTTCTGATCCACCTTTGCTAGCTCGCAATTGTGACTTCAGGTCACTCATCTTGTCCTCCCCACAGAGTTCCATATTCTCTCCAGGACTTCTTCAGCAAATCAATGCTCCTCCGTTGTATCCCTAAGTAGCGTCCGAATCATGCATCATTTGCATAACATTCTTACAAGCATATAGCGTATTCCTTCTCAGGAACGTTATTCCCTAAACATTCATACATGCATCATGCATAAATCATATCATATATGTTTCTTTCTACAGGAAAGTCATCAAGATATTTTAATGCCTCCCAGAGAGCAATTCGCCTAATCATTACAGGCACTCATCCTGATGTCTAAATCAGAAGAAGATTGTCTCCCTCTCCCTGACATTGTCAGACCAGATGAAAGCCATTCTTATTCCCGATGTCCCCAGATCGGTTGAAGATATCTGTGAAGGATAGAAAAACACTTAGAAAGGGGGGGATTGAATAAGTGTGACTTTAAATCTTGGACGATAAAAATAAATTGCACAATTATTTTTATCCTGGTTCACTGTTAACGAAGCTACTCCAGTCCACCCCCGCAGAGATGATTTACCTCAACCTGAGGATTTAATCCACTAATCGCACGGATTACAATGGTTTTCCACTTAGTCCACGACTAAGTCTTCCAGAGTCTACAGATCACAACTTGATCACTCCAGGAACACTGCTTAGACAACTTCTAAGACTTTTCTAGAGTCTACTGATCAACCTGATCACTCTAGTTACAAACTGCTCAGCCAACTGCTAAGACTTCCTAGAGTATACTGATCACACGATCACTCTAGTTCCTTACAACTTAATGTAATCTATTCAAGAGTTTACAAATGCTTCTTAAAAGCTATAATCACAAACTGTGATATTTCTCTTATAGTTTAAGCTTAATCTCACTAAGATATTACAACAGCAATGTAGTGAGTTGATGAAGATTCTGAGCTTTTGATTGAACAGCGTTTCAGCAAGTTTATTTTCGTTCAGAGTTGTTAAGAATTGGTTAACCTTGCTTCTCATCAGAACTTCATATTTATAGGCGTTGAGAAGATGACCGTTGAGTGCATTTAATGCTTTGCGTGTTCCGTACAGCATTGCATTTAATGTTATACGCTTTTGTCAACTACCTCGAGCCTTGTTCACGCTGTGTCTACTGACGTTGCCTTTAGTAGCTTTAACGTTCCTTTTGTCAGTCAGCGTAGTCTGCCACCTGTACTTCCTTCTGATCTGATGTTTGTGAATACAACGTTTGAATATCATCAGAGTCAAACAGCTTGGTGCATAGCATCTTCTGATCTTCTGACCTTGAAGTGCTTCTGTTGCGTGATACCATCTTCTGATCTTCAGTGCTTCTGATCTCATGTTCTTCTGATGCTTCCATAGACCCATGTTCTGATTCTGCTTCGACCATCTTCTGATGTCTTGCCAGACCATGTTCTGATGTTGCATGCTGAACCATTTGAGACACAACTTCTGAGCGCTGAATTATGCGTACTCTTTATATATTTCCTGAAAGGGAAATTGCATTGGATTAGAGTACCATATTATCTTAAGCAAAATTCATATTATTGTTATCATCAAAACTAAGATAATTGATAAGAACAAATCTTGTTCTAACAATCTCCCCCTTTTTGATGATGACAAAAACATATATAAATGATATGAATTTGCGATCAGAAAGAGTAGACGGCAAAAGACAAATTACACAGCTATAGCATAAGCATATGAATATGTCTCCCCCTGAGATTAACAATCTCCCCCTGAGATAAATAATCTCCCCCTGAAATAAATACTCGAAGAACTTTGATAAAAGACTTCCCTGATTATTTCGGTAGAGACGATCATATAAGCTTCTGCCTTCAGAGAATTCATAGCTTCTGACTTCTGCTTCCATTGGACAGCTTCAGAACTTGAATTTCTTTAGATCCTTAGAACACTCACAGCTTCTGATTCCTGCTTCCATCGTGGACAGCTTCAGAACTTGAATTTCTTTGATCTTCAGAACATTCACAGCTTCTGACTTCTGCTTCCATTCAGGACAGCTTCAGAACTTGAATTTCTTTGATCTTCAGAACATTCACAGCTTCTGATTTCTGCTTCCATTCAGGACAGCTTCAGAACTTGAGTTTTCTGGATCTTTTAGAACATTCACATCTTCTGATTTCTGCTTCCCTCGGATAGCTTCAGAACTTTGAATGTCTACCAATCATCACTTCATGCTAGATTTGTATCAGAACATTGTTGAATGTACCAGAGCATCATCAGAGCATCTCTACATCCTGAAATGTTACAGAACAAAAACTAAACGACAAAAGTCAGCATGAACGAGTTAGAACATAAAATGTATGTTTGAACACATTATATGTATCAGAGCCATATAGGCTGAAATAATGTATCAGAGCCATAACATTATATGTATCAGAGCAAATAGAATTTTGTCAGAACAGGATAGACAATGATATTCAAATTCTATTATCAGTGCTTCTGATTCCTGAAGCTTGACAGCACTCAGCTTGCTTCAGTTTCCAAGAGCTTATTCCTTTTACAGAATAACGCTTCTTATGGTTTTGCTTCTAGTGTTTGCTTCTGAAGATTCACTTCACTTCTCTGTACCTGCAAAACACTTAAACCATATAGAACTTGCAGTTCTTGTTAGTGAATGTGTGAGAGCCTTTACCCAGCAACTGATAGATTTAATCAAATCATTTATCATTTATCTTCTCCCCCTTTTTGTCATAACATCAAAAAGAATATTTAAAAAGATTCAGATGTATAAAACGACAAAAAGAATCACTGGAATGTAAATCAAAGAAACTTTTTCATTGATAATCAAAAAAAAGGTTTACAAGACAGGAATGCAGGAAAACAGATGCAACAAGGAAAGGAAACTACAAAGACCAAAAGACTAAGATCCTAGCCTACGCAAAATCCGTGCCAGAACATCATGAATCCCGTCAGTGCTTGTAGCTTGCCTTGTCATGAAGGAACGAAACTCAGCATTGGCTGCTTCTTGCGCGTCCAAACGAGAAGCCAGCATAGCTTGATTCTGATGAAGAGTTTCCAAGGTCTCCATCAGAGCTGAGGTTTCACCAGAAGAAGAAGCACCAGTATTTCTGCCCAGAGGGACAGCAATCTCAGCAGGGTGATCTTCTGGAAGATCTTCAGCTTGTGCATATTCCATTTCCTCATCTGAGTCTGACTCAGAAGGAGCCTTGGCATATTCTGGTTCAGGCAGCTCAGAAGTTCCATCTTCCAATGCTTGAAGAATAGCTGCTAGGTTTGTTGGAGGAGTAGGACCAGCAACTTCAGCACGATAAACCACTACTGGAAAGACCATGAGAGGTGCTTTTTCAGAAGGGTTCATTCTGAACCAGTTGAACAGCCACTGAAAATCTCCAGTTAGCATAGGAAACCAGAGCACAGAAGACCGGGGTTTCCACACCACGATATCTCTGCAGAGATTTTCTTCTTCCAACTCATCTGCAGGTATCTTCTCTTCAAGAACGCTTCTGTTCCTGATGAGACAGTGGTGGCTGCTTTCACCCACTTCCAACTGACGACCACGAGGACCAGGAGCTTCAGACAAGATCCTTCTCTTAGAGTCAGTAGCCTTCACCAGAAAGTCCTGAAGAAAGGTATTCCAGAGGTTGCTCATAGCATACATATCCAGATGGTTAAGGTAGGCAGCACCCAGGATCTCCAACCAGCCGTTTACATCAGAATGTAAACGCTCCAGAGAGGATTGAGTAAAAGGGGTTGGAGGGATTATGGTGAATCTGAAGTCTGGACGAACAACACTATAGGGATTAGGTGTTCTGGTGGGAAAAGGGTGTGAGAGAGGTGAAGAAATATCGGATGGAAGGGTTGAAGGAGAGGAGATATCAGATGGTGAAGAAGGTGGTTCTGAGAGGATGAATGAGGAGGAAGAGGTGGTGAAGGTCTTTGAAGAGGGGGTTGATTGAGGGGAACCGTCAAGGGGTTGATACACTATGAGAGGGTCATAGGAGATCCTAACTCTTTTAGGTTTGGTTTCTGGTTCAGCAGATGCCTTTCTCTTTTGTTTTCTATCATTGTCTTGAATCCCAGAGCTTGACGATGGATTCATGATGAATTTTCAGATATTGGAGACTGCTAGGGTTTATGATATGAAAAGAGAGAGAGAGACGAAAAAGAAACCGAATGCAGAGAGAGAGAAATATGAGAGGGAAAAGAAACGTTTGAAGAGTATAAAAAGACAACTGAAAGAGAGTAAATGATGAAAAGCATTTAATGTTACGTGACTTGAGGAGAGATAATAATGACAAAAGACGTGATTTGCACAGTTACCTAAGTAGACGTCCCCTCAACTGCACGCACGCTTGTCCAGAAATAGTGAACACGTGTTTACCATCTGGATAGCCAGTTATAGCTGTCTTGCTTTTAAAGAGATTCTGAATCAACTTAGACAATAAAACGTTAGTAATAACTGAATCACAATTTCTAATTGATTTCAACCAGAACTTCTTATAAAAGTAATTTCATTTCAGAAGATACTTATATATAAGAGTATCTTATCTTCTCATTCTGGGCTTGTTTCTGAAGATTTATTTTGTCCCGATTATATTAAATCCATCTGGTCTAGGAACAAGGTCCCAAACATCATTCCTTGTGAACTGATTCAGTTCTTCTTGCATAGCAATTATCCAGTCTGGATCTTCTAGAGCATGATCAACAGAAGTTGGCTCGATCAAAGATACAAGACCTAATTGACAGTCTGCATTGTTCCTAAGGAATGCTCTTGTTCTGATTGGATCATCCTTCTTTCCAAGAATGACATCTTCTGAATGACCAGAGATGAGTCTGGATGATCTTCTGACAGATGGTTTTTCAGAAATACTTAGATTGTCCAGAGAAGCTGATACTTGATCTTCAGGTTCTTTGCTTCTGAGAAGCTCTGCTTCTGATGCGTTGCTTCTTGGCTCAACAACTTCTGATATATCAATATCACAATCTGCAAAATTGTCAAACTGCTTTGGTTTTTCAGAACCAAGCTTATCATCAAACCTGATATTGATTGATTCTTCCACAATCAATGTTTCAGTATTGTATACTCTGTAGCCTTTCGAGCGTTCAGAATATCCAAGAAGGAAACATTTTTGAGCTTTGGAATCAAACTTACCAAGATGATCTTTAGTGTTCAGAATAAAGCATACACATCCAAAAGGATGGAAATATGAAATGTTGGGCTTTCTATTCTTCCACAATTCATAGGGAGTCTTATTTAGAATAGGTCTGATAGAGATTCTATTCTGAATATAGCATGCAGTGTTTATTGCTTCTGCCCAGAAATGCTTAGCCATATTGGTTTCATTGATCATGGTTCTGGCCATTTCTTGCAGAGTCCTATTCTTTCGTTCTACAACCCCATTTTGCTGTGGAGTTCTAGGACAAGAGAAATCATGGGCAATACCATTTTCTTTGAAGAACTCTTCAAAGGATCTGTTCTCAAATTCACCACCATGATCACTTCTGACCTTTATGATTTTACACTCCTTTTCAGATTGAATCTGAATGCAGAAATCAAAGAACACTGAATGAGTCTCATCCTTGTGTTTCAAGAATTTTACCCATGTCCAGCGACTATAATCATCTACGATGACTAATCCATATTTCTTTCCTCTGACAGATGCTGTTTTGACTGGGCCAAACAGATCAATGTGCAAGAGTTCTAATGGCCTTGAGGTAGAAACAACATTCTTAGACTTGAATGCAGGTTTGGAGAACTTGCCCTTCTGACATGCTTCACAAAGAGCATCTGATTTGAATTTCAGATTAGGGAGTCCTCTGACAAGATTCAGTTTGTTAATCTGAGAAATCTTTCTCAAACTAGCATGACCTAATCTTCTGTGCCAGACCCACTGCTCTTCAGAAACAGACATAAGACAAGTCACCTTCTGACTCATAAGATCTTGCAGATCTGTCTTATAAATGTTATTCTTCCTCTTGCCTGTAAATAGGATTGAGCCATCCTTCTGATTTACAGCCTTGCAAGACTTTTGATTGAAGATTATATCATAACCATTGTCACTTAATTGACTGATAGATAAGAGGTTATGAGTTAATCCTTCTACAAGAAGTACATTAGAAATGGAGGGAGAGTTACCAGACTTTATAGTTCCAGAGCCAATTATCTTGCCCTTCTGATCTCCTCCAAACTTGACTACTCCTCCAGACTTAAGCACCAGGTCTTGGAACATAGACCTTCTTCCTGTCATGTGTCGCGAGCATCCAGAGTCCAAGTACCATGACATGTTGTGCTTTGTCCTTCTTGCAGCCAAGGATATCTGCAATAGGAATAATCTTATCCTTAGGTACCCACATTTTCTTGGGTCCTTTCTTGTTAGATTTTCTCAAGTTCTGATTGAACTTGGGTTTAACATTATAAGCAATAGGAGGAACAGCATGATAATTTTTAATGTGAGTTTTATGATATTTCCTAGGTTGTGTCACATGCTTTTTGGTGTGTGTTAAGTGAAAACTTTGTGCATGTGAAGTGTGCCTAATATCATGAGAGTGGCCATACTTGAACTGATCATATAATGGCTTGTATGTGAGTTTCATTTCATCAACAGGTTCAAGTTTGTATGGGGTTTCACCCTCATAACCAATGCCAACTCTTTTGTTTCCAGATACGGCATATATCATAGAAGCTAGCTGACTTCTGCCAATACTTCTAGATAAGAACTTCCTGAAACTTAAATCATATTCTTTCAGAATATGGTTTAGACTAGGAGTGGATTTTTCTGAATTAGAAGGAAATCCAACATCATTGGATAATTTTAAAAGTTTATTTTTCAATTCAGAATTTTCCAATTCAAGCCTCTTTGTTTCAAATTCAAATAGCTTTTTCAGCTTTTTGTATTTAATACAAATCTGAGACTTGGATTCCAGAAGTTCAGTTAATCCGGAAACTAACTCATCTCTAGTAAGTTCAGAAAATACCTCTTCAGAATCTGATTCTGATGTAGATTCTGATCCGTCATCTTCTGTCGCCATCAGCGCACAGTTGGCCTGCTCATCTTCTGAATCATCTTCTGACTCATCCCAGGTTGCCATAAGACCTTTCTTCTTATGAAACTTCTTCTTGGGATTCTCCTTCTGAAGATTTGGACATTCATTCCTGAAGTGTCCTGGTTCATTGCATTCATAGCACATGACCTTCTTCTTGTCAGATCTTCTGTCATCAGAAGATTCTCCATGTTCAAATCTCTTTGAACTTCTGAAGCCTCTGAACTTCCTTTGCTTGCTCTTCCAGAGTTGATTTACCCTTCTGGAAATCATGGACAGTTCATCTTCTTCTTCAGATTCTGATTCTTCAGGATCTTCTTCTTTGGCCTGAAAAGCGTTAGTGCATTTCTTGATATTAGATTTTAATGCAATAGACTTACCTTTCTTTTGAGGCTCATTTGCATCCAGCTCAATTTCATGGCTTCTCAAGGCACTGATCAGCTCTTCCAGAGAAACTTCATTCAGATTCTTTGCAATCTTGAATGCAGTCACCATAGGACCCCATCTTCTGGGTAAACTTCTGATGATCTTCTTCACATGATCAGCCTTGGTGTATCCTTTGTCAAGAACTCTCAATCCAGCAGTCAGAGTTTGAAATCTCGAAAACATCTTTTCAATGTCTTCATCATCCTCCATCTTGAAGGCTTCATACTTCTGGATTAAGGCAAGAGCTTTTGTCTCCTTGACTTGAGCATTTCCTTCATGAGTCATTTTCAAGGACTCATATATATCATAGGCTGTTTCCCTGTTTGATATTTTCTCATACTCAACATGAGAAATAGCATTCAGCAAAACAGTTCTGCATTTATGATGATTCCTGAAATGCTTCTTTTGATCATCATTCATTTCTTGCCTTGTCAGCTTTACGCCACTGGCATTTACTGGATGTTTGTAACCATCCATCAGAAGATCCCATAGATCACCATCTAGACCAAGAAAGTAACTTTCCAGTTTATCTTTCCAGTATTCAAAGTTTTCACCCTCAAATACCGGCGGTCTTGTATAACCATTGTTACCGTTGTATTGCTCAGCAGAGCCAGATGTAGATGCAGGTGGATTTGTCGGAGTTTCACCAGCCATCTTTTAAATGAAGCGTTTTTCTCTTCCTGAATCTTTTCTAAACACGGTTAAGTGCTTGCACCTTAGAACCGGCGCTCTGATGCCAATTGAAGGATAGAAAAACACTTAGAAAGGGGGGGATTGAATAAGTGTGACTTTAAATCTTGGACGATAAAAATAAATTGCACAATTATTTTTATCCTGGTTCGCTGTTAACGAAGCTACTCCAGTCCACCCCCGCAGAGATGATTTACCTCAACCTGAGGATTTAATCCACTAATCGCACGGATTACAATGGTTTTCCACTTAGTCCACGACTAAGTCTTCCAGAGTCTACAGATCACAACTTGATCACTCCAGGAACACTGCTTAGACAACTTCTAAGACTTTTCTAGAGTCTACTGATCAACCTGATCACTCTAGTTACAAACTGCTCAGCCAACTGCTAAGACTTCCTAGAGTATACTGATCACACGATCACTCTAGTTCCTTACAACTTAATGTAATCTATTCAAGAGTTTACAAATGCTTCTTAAAAGCTATAATCACAAACTGTGATATTTCTCTTATAGTTTAAGCTTAATCTCACTAAGATATTACAACAGCAATGTAGTGAGTTGATGAAGATTCTGAGCTTTTGATTGAACAGCGTTTCAGCAAGTTTATTTTCGTTCAGAGTTGTTAAGAATTGGTTAACCTTGCTTCTCATCAGAACTTCATATTTATAGGCGTTGAGAAGATGACCGTTGAGTGCATTTAATGCTTTGCGTGTTCCGTACAGCATTGCATTTAATGTTATACGCTTTTGTCAACTACCTCGAGCCTTGTTCACGCTGTGTCTACTGACGTTGCCTTTAGTAGCTTTAACGTTCCTTTTGTCAGTCAGCGTAGTCTGCCACCTGTACTTCCTTCTGATCTGATGTTTGTGAATACAACGTTTGAATATCATCAGAGTCAAACAGCTTGGTGCATAGCATCTTCTGATCTTCTGACCTTGAAGTGCTTCTGTTGCGTGATACCATCTTCTGATCTTCAGTGCTTCTGATCTCATGTTCTTCTGATGCTTCCATAGACCCATGTTCTGATTCTGCTTCGACCATCTTCTGATGTCTTGCCAGACCATGTTCTGATGTTGCATGCTGAACCATTTGAGACACAACTTCTGAGCGCTGAATTATGCGTACTCTTTATATATTTCCTGAAAGGGAAATTGCATTGGATTAGAGTACCATATTATCTTAAGCAAAATTCATATTATTGTTATCATCAAAACTAAGATAATTGATAAGAACAAATCTTGTTCTAACAATCTGTTCCTATCCTAATGCCCAGATTAGTTGAAGGAATCGCCTTCGGATCTCCCAAGATCTTCCTAAGGAGCTAGCCCACTGATGCCTCAGATCAGTCGGAGATATCTCCTGATGATTTACTTCATCAGAAGAGGACTGTCTATTATTCCTGATATCGCCAGGTCAGTTGAAGACACTCCTATTCCCGATGTCCCCAGATCGGTTGAGGATATTTGTTCTTATCCTGAAATTCAGTTCAGTTGAAAGAACCGCCTCCGGATCTCTAAGATCTTCAGAAGGAGCAAGCCCTCTGATGCCCCAGATCAGTCGGAAATATTCATTCCCTGACGATTTAGTTCGTTCAGAAGAAGATATGTCTGCTCAGTCCTGATGTCCCCAGATCAGTTGAAGACAATCTTGATTCCCGATGCCCCCAGATCGGTTGAGGAGGTCCATTTTCTTCCTGATGCCCCCAGATCAGTAGAAGGCACAATCGTGATGTTTCCGATCAGTTGAGGACTTCCACCCACCTGACGATTTATTTTCGTCGGAAGAAGACTTGCTTGCTCAGTCCTGATGTCCCCAGATCAGTTGAAAGCATTCTTTAAGATTCCCGATGCCCCCAGATCGGTTGAGGATATCCATTTTCTTCCTGATGTCCCCAGATCAGTAGAAGGCACAATCCTGATGTTTCCGATCAGTTGAGGATATCCACCCACCTGACGATTTATTTTCGCCAGAAGAAGACATGTCTGCTCAGTCCTGATGTCCCCAGATCAGTTGAAGACATTCTTATTTCTGATATTCAGATCGGCCAAAGACGTCTATTTCGTTTTGATATACAGATCAACCGAAGATGTCGACCTTCTCTTGGTGCCTAGACCAATTGAAGTTTTTTCCCTCAGCAATGGGGTTGCTTGTTCCTTCTTATCGCAAGTTGGAGCTACTTAATTATTCTGGTCTACTGAAGTTTTTTTCTCCCTGCTTGCGGGGTGGCACATTCCTTCTTATTGCAAGATGGAATCTTCTTTTGATCAAGAGCGCAAATTTTTGAGTTCATTCTGGTATTCAATCTCCTTCCACCTCAACGGTTCGAAACTTTCGCTTCTCACTCGTCAGGTTCAAGAAGTTTGAATAGGGGCAGCTGTTGCACCCCAAAATTTGCCCTCTTTATACGTGTCATAAGTTAAATGACGTTTATTTCGTCATTCGAAAATTGAAGAAAATTATAAAGAGTTTTTACTGAAGAGGCGTTTGATTGGAATTTGTTCAACGGACTTAAGGTGGATTTAAGTTCAAGAATAATCAAGGTGAAATAAAGTTCTTTAGCATGTGTGAGATTTCTTGGTATTTCAATTACGAGATTAGAACAATTCACCTTGTTCATGTCATGTCTGGATATTCACCAAATTCATTTGATATCGTCCAAACGTCACTCGAGTCTCATTCATTCTTTATGCCATTGAAGTTTAGATTCAAGAGTTGGAAGGAAAAAGATTAAAACTTTCATTTGAAGAAAAAGGATTTTGTTCATAATATCTTTCAACATTCATCAAAATTCAAATTCAATTATCCATCACACCATTTATCAAACCATTATCCAAAATTCAATACCAATTCTATACAAAATCCATTCAAGAAGAGTCCATACTTCATTACAAAAATATATACCATAGCCCATGTTCAAATTACATTTACAGATTCATACAAAATTATACAAAAATGCTCTTGGCTTCATATTCTATCATTAATCTTCAAGTTGCTTCTACAAGTTTCAGGCATTGATTCAATTCTTCCAAACTACCGTGGTCAAGCATTCAGTTCTTTCATGCTATGATGCCGAGAAACTCATGGAAATCGGACCACGTCGATTCCGTAGCTTAAACCATGTTGAAACAACCTGCATAATCATATAAAGAAAACCGGTTCACACTTGCAGCCCAAGAGAACCGATTCAGAAATTGGTAACAAAAAAAAAAGCTCAATAACAGAAGAAGAGAACCGAAAATGATAACAGAAAAATAAGCGTAACAACCTGTAACAAACTCTTGCTCTCTCTCTATCTTCTTCTCCAATCTTCATCATCTTTAATTTCTATCTCACGATGTAACAGAAAAATAGAGAAAACCTCATCTCCAATCCCTGAACCATGCTTCACCATCTCGTAACCGAATCGCATCACGTTCATCATCTTCTTCATCACGGCATCAACAATCTTCAATCTACCTTCTCCATAACGGTTTCTGGATTTTCGACCTTCAAGCTTCACTCACCTTCATCATCTCCATAACCACTCTTCTCTTATCATCCTCAAGATATCTTCAAAATCTTTCTCCCTCGACCTTCAATTCACCATGGATGAGATAAAAAATCAACAATAGAATTCAGAACTTTCTCTCAACTGACAGTCATCTTCATCCACCTTCGAACTCACCGATTCACACATCTTTCTCTCTTCTTCATCACCGTTTCAATCTTCGATCTCCTTCGGCGTCCTCGCAACTTTTCCTTCAATCCGCATCTCTGAAAACAACAACAACGCACCAACATCATCATCAAGAACTCACGCACCGAGAACTTGGAAAATGTATCAAGAACAAAAGAGAAAGAAGAACGAGTGTGAATCAGAGAAGAGAAATTAGGGATTGGCGTTAACGCTTACTTCAATTTCTCATTACCGACATCATCGCAAATCGGCCATAGCTTCAATCCTTTCATCATTGCATCAGCATCTTCCTCGAATCTTCAAAGGTCATCATCACTGATACATTGTTCCGCACACTTTAATCATCACCAAATCTTCATCAATTTCCAGATTCAAAGCTTTCATACGTAAACTCTGTTACGCTTCAACCGAAAATCATCAGCATCGCAACATCTCCATCACCGAATCCAAGATACTCCGGTAGATAAGTCCGATTCACTATCCTCTCCGATATATGCTTGTGACTGCTCGGTTATTGACGAAGAGGAGAGTTTGAGATGAGAGACGAAAGACGAGGCGAGAATTTGATCGGATAAGAAGGGGAGAGAACCGCTTCCGTGGTGTTCCGATCGGAGAAGAAGGTCGAAGTCACCGTCGCCGCCGTTGTTCGCGCGAGAGAGGGAGTTGGAGTTCAACAAAACGTGAAAGCTCCCAAATGTAACCCTAATTCCCTTTTTCATTAATTTTGATTTAATTTGATTAACTGGTGATTGAATTAGTGTAAATCAGATACTTAATGTCTTTAATTGGAACCATAAACCTGATTAAGGGAAATAAAGCTGATAATACAAAAATCTGGAAATAAACTGTTGATTGGATCATACTCCATGGGCCTGACACACGAAATTATTGTCCCCACCCCCCATAAGAGCCCAATTCCTGTATAGACAAAAAACTATTGTACAAAAACAATGACCTTGGGCCAATTGCTTGGGCTTCAGCGCCTTTCCTTACTCTGCACCATCCATTTCCTGTTAAAGCCCCCCTGTGTGCATATTTTTCACATTAGATTTAATTGTTCTAACTAGTTTGTTGCCTATTATTTTTAGTATAACAAAAATGTATGAAAAACATATAAAATCAATTGTTTTGTTAGATTTTGCTTGTAAAAAAGAAATAACCAAAAACATGTAATATTTTGCTTGTTAGACTTTAATTGTTTTGTACATAGTTTTGTTCTTTTACTTTGAGATAAAAAATGTCATGAAAACAATTTAATCTTGTTAGATGTTGTTTTAGAATTTACTTAGAATTTAACTTCTATTATTTTCTATGGCGGGTGCGTGTCTTCTTGTTATTACTGATTTGTTTGCTGAGATGTGCGAGGTACTTTGAGAGGGTTCGATTGTGATTTGATTGCTTCGTGTTCCACTTTATTTGTGAGACACGGATTCGCTTCTGATGCGATTGATTTGCATCGTGTTCCACTTTATTTGTGGGACACGAACTTATTTCCGATGCGATTTGTTATACCCCAAAATTTGCCCACTTCTTTTTTCAGGAAAGTTTCAATATGAAAATTAAGAGTCTCATATAAACATGGATTTTTTCAAAATATCCTGACATATGAAGAACTTGGTTTTCAGAATTTTTCTTACACAGTAACTTGGCTTACAGTGGAATTTATTCTTACGCAAACGCCAAATACTGTTCTTTACTTCACAAATACTATTTATTTATTTTACAGATAAATAGTACTAACACAGTTCATGCAGGGTTAAATCTTTTTGCAGGCGCAAAAGCAGGAAACTCACACTGTACTGGTAACAATTGTTTTTGTTTTCCCACTAACTTTTGTGCTATATTCCATTATTTTCAAAATCTTTTCAAATCTATCCTTTCAAATTCAAATCTCAACTTTATTCTATCCATCTCTCTTTTCCCAACAATACCTTACACTTTCTTTCAAATCTCACTTCCACTCAAATTTCCTTTTGTACGGAATCACATCATTCCCCAACGTCTCTATCATCTTTCCATTCTATAAATACCTCTCCTTCTTTTCACAAATCTCACATCAAATTCTAAATCATCTTTCAAATTTCTACTTCATCATCCATTTTCTTTCTTCTTTCCTAGCAAGAATGGCAAAATGGATAGAGACACTGTTTCTTACAGTCATCACCATTGCTACGGTGATCATGACTTTCTTCTGCCTACACAGTCCTGAGAAGTGTGGACCTGCAATGGTTGCATTCCCAATCCTCTACATGTTATTGATCATAGCATGGTTCATCAACCGTCATTTTTAAAATTTGTCGTGTTTCTTATTTTCTTAAACGTACCGTTTATTCGTCGTACTTTTCAATATAGTATGTAATATTTATACTGTCAGTATTAAATGTTGTACTAGTTGTCATAATATTGCTTAATTACTAAGATAATATTTTGTGTATTTTCTGCCAGTCAAATATTTCTATTTCTGTGCATTAAATAATTTTCAGGTTATTATCGGTAATTTTGCCCGCATACCGTAAATATCAGTTATTTATTATGTTTCTGTTTTCTAACAAGTCATGTAAATAAATTTTCATGCTTCACACCAAACAAAAACAAAAATAACAACAAAAAAAAAAAAGAAGAAAATTAACTTTGACGGTTGATTTTTCACTTTAACTGCTGCTTCAGTACACGAACAGTCGGTTGACAGACAAACTGCAGACAGTACAATTCACAGTGATTTGTACAATCAATCAAATCAATCATTCACAATTCAAATTTCCAAGATTTTTGTGTTAGAAGTCTTCTGAATATCACATGATTAGCAGAAACTCAACACTGCACAAAAATCAGGTACGCTTAACTGCCTCCTATACAAACAGTCCCTAATCAGGGTTTTTCTTGTTTTAACAGGAGCAACAAGTTTTGAGAGCTCAAATGGATTTCATATACATCCATACATCTCAAAGTACCATCATACAAATTTTCAAACTTCAATTCACTCAGACGCACCGTCAGCAGCTCAAACAGTCAACAGACGACCCGTTTGACCAAAAAAAGTCAACTGACAGTCAAAAATGAAATTTTTTGTCAAAGTCCATATTTTGTCAAAGGATTCAACATTTGATCATTGGATGATCACAATTCATCAAGGAAAGATCAAAAATCAACAAAACCCTAAGATTCAAAATTAGGGTTTTTGCCTGAAAAGTCAACTCAACTTTGACTGATCATAACTCTCTCATCCTTCATCCAAAAAATGTCAACCAAAGCTCATTTTGAAGGAAATTCAATTATCTTTCAAATGCAATTGATCCCATGGTCATAGCATTCACCATTTGAAAAATATGGCCAAAGACATTACAGGTCATTTTCAAAGTCAACAAAAAGACACTTTTTTCAAATGGACACACAAGGAGAACCAAAAATCATTTTGACATGAGACCAAAGACATTGGTTAGAGGACTCTTTGAGGTTTCCAAAAAGTGCAAGATCTCCTTCATATGACAAAAATTGAAGGATTTACACCTTGTTGAAGTTGGCTAAATTTTGGGAAAATGCACGAAATCAACATTGCTCAAAAATGTTTTTTTTCCAAAAGATGCCAAGTTTTTATGGTCCAAACATCTTTGCCATGTTACTATGGGCCTCCCACGACCAAGACAAAGCCCACATCTTTATTGGCCATTTTTTGCATAATTTTATCTTACTTTAAGATTAAAATTAAAAGGAAAATGCATGGATAATGGTTGCTTGGCCTCCAAGTATGACTCACTTCAAGGAATCTTCATTTTTTCTGCAAGAATTGAAGAGCAAGACAAGAGCATTGAATGGAGTCAAGCTTGGTCAACAATTCAAAGATTTTTAATATTTTAAAAATCAAACTTTCAACAAAGACAACAAAGCTTCTTAGCTTGAGTTCCAAGCAACTTTGGGCTATAAAAGAAGCATCATACTTCAGCAAAAAGGACACACGAAATAGGGCAAGAGTATAGCAAGAAATATCACAAAAATTCTCAAAATTTGCATATACTTTGTAATTTTCAAATTCAAATTTCCAATCAATATCAATACCAATAAACACTTCTAATCATCTCCTCAAACATTATAGAGTAAGATTGAGCTCTAAATATAGACATATGAGAGTCGTATAAAGCACTTAAAGCTCTTCATGTACATATGAGTTTTATTTTCGTTTTTGTATATGCAACTAATTTCACTGCAAACTAACCACCCTAACATCCTTATGGGGACCTATATGTGTGATCTGGGCCTTAGCATGAGTGTTCCAACGTGAGGATCAGGTTCCACCATTAAAACGAGTCCATGAGTGTTTAAGCTTCATCTTCTTCGTATCCATAGCTAGGAGCTTCAAACCTTAAAACAAATGACATATTTGGATTCAGGACACTCTAATTAGTGGATCTGGGTCACTTGTTTCTATTGCTAACTCGTATTTTTTGCAGGTTCATAGGTTGTTAAAAAACTGGAATTTTAACGTCCAAATAGACGAGGTTAAAAACCCCCGCTATTTGAAGCTGAAAACCTCACTTCTGGAGGTTGAAGACGACCACGCGTCCAAGCGTGGTTCGTCTGACTTTTCAGCGCGCCAAGGTGGCCCTTCCCTCAAATCTTATTCGCTGGTCAATCCAGCGTGGGCCCCTGCAAAGACTTTGAATCCCCTTGGATTCAGTGTACACCATCATACCATGCACCTACAAATCTGTGCCCTTGGATCAATCTCAAAGCCAATCCAACGCCTCACACATGCAAGCTCACCATGCTCCTTCATTAATTGCCACACCAGATCAGTATCCTTATATTTTTAATTTTATTTTCTATTTTTATTTTAGTTTCTTTGATAAATTAATTAAAAATAGTTAAAAACTTCCAAAAATTCCACAAAAAATATTTTAAACTTCTAAAATAATATATTATTTTATGAAACAAAAATATTTTATTTTTCTTCAAAATTTCAATATTTTTCATAATTAATTAGTATGTATTTGTATATTTGCTTATTAATTATTTTAATTAGTCAAAAAAAATCATAAAAAAATTGTTCTTTGTGTTAAATATTGTTTATATATCATAAACTAATTTTGTACATATTTAGGATAATTTTCTCTTTAAGTTTTAATTATTTGTGTAATTATTTGCATAATTATGTTTTGATTAACTTAAAATATCCAAAAACAAATTTCAAAAATTCCAAAAAAATTAGTTTTGTTCTAAAATCAATTAACAAACCTTTTGTACATATTTTTAAACTTATTTGCTAGGTTTAATCATATTTCCATCTTTTCTTTATTTTAAATTAATTAATAATGCATTAATAATATTTAAAATAAATCACAAAAATACAAAAATATGCCTTTTATTTCTTGCAATTTAAAATTCCTAGATAAATGTATAGGATGTCAAATTCATGTAAATAGGCTAGTTTACATTTCCCGCACAATCGATGTAATAGCGTAGATTTACTTTCTGCACTTTACATTTCCGCATTTTAATTTCCAGCACCCATATAAACTGCGTGTATGTCAAAGATAAAACTGAACCGTCAGATCACTAACTTCAAAGATAAATATCTGAATTCAATCACAATCACATTTGCACCTCCTAGGGTAACCCCTTTTCACTCTTTTCAAAATCAAAGTTACATTTCTACTGTTTCGAGTACAAAATCGAACCTTTTGTTTATATCCGACGAATGGATAGATTTTTAAAGGGAACAAGGATAAAGACCTCCTAACTCAGGGTAGACCTCCTAGTTTGCTTGCTCAAAATCAAAACAAACAAAATTCTCATACACTGTTGTTTTTTTAAAACGAATTTTCCAAAAGACAATATTTTGTATACATCCAAACACGGATCATTACAAAATTAACGATCTTTTCAAAACATCTTTCGAAAGATAAACAAGCATTTGTATATATCCGCACAAGGATCATTACAAATTCTATTTGCAAAGGTATTTCAAAAACACAGGTAAAGCATTCCGAATCAATTGAAAAGTAAAGCAAATGAGCTAAGCAAACTAAAGAGCCCATGGATAACCATGGATACAAAGGGTGCTAACACCTTCCCTTTGTATAACCTACCCCCTTACCCAGAATCTCTCAAAGGTCTTTTTTCTGTTTCTTTTATAAACCTTTCCTTCATTGGATAAAATAAAAGGTCGGTGGCGACTCTGTAAACTTTTTCAAAAGTGACGCGAAAGCGTCCGATCGACAAAAAAGAGTCAGTTCACGTATCCCACCCACGGAGGGGTATGGCCCGAAAGGACGGTCTACAGAACTGGCGACTCTGCTGGGGAATACAAATTCAAAATGTTTTCAAAAGGGGTTACCTTTAGAGTATAGATCATTTCGATGTTTTCAATTGTTTGATCTGATTGCTTTACTTTTCACAGGTTTGCTTGGGTACTTTGCTTGTGTGAAAGATTCTAACCCGAATCTCGAGATACCTTAAGTATATGACAATAGACCAAGGAAACTGTACGGCATGTACCGATACGGTTGATCTGGTAGTCATCGTTAGTGTGATACTTTGGTTTATACTGATGTCCCTTGAAAGCGATCAAGGAGTATATTAGGCTTCCGAAGTGTCATTAACACTAATTTGTCTTAGAACCTTTTAGTTGAACTTGACTTGTGGCCTATTAAGTGGCTAGCTTTGAAATTGATCGAAGCTAGTTATCCTCGAGGAATATTCTTGATCGGCCGTCCGAGCGCCGTATTGAGATGTTGTCTCCAAGGATCATAGAACCCGAATACTATTCTAGGACAGGTTTTCAACCAACTCAACTTCAGAGGGGAGGGTATCACCTATCAACCTCATGCAAGCCTTTAAACCTAAGGCTATTGTTTGATTTGTTTTTGTGTGCCACATGTTTGCATCATAAACACATCATTTTTCACTACACATTTCAAGGATCAAAGAGTTTACTTTTGTTTTTGCAGGTAATGGCTCCCGCCACCAGAGATTACATCCGAATCAATATCTCAACGGTGCCATCTGAACTCAAAGTCTTGGTAGCAGAATTCCCCAGGAATGCTCAATTCACTGAAAAGCATGGTCACCTACTCCATTTGGTTACCTCAAAGTTTGAAGAAGACATGATACGGGTCCTGTTCCAGTTCTTCGACCCTGAACATCATTGCTTCACATTTCCTGATTACCAGTTGGTACCCACTTTGGAAGAATTCTCTGAATTAATTGGATTACCAATCCGAGATCAATTACCTTTCACTGGTTTAGAAAGAAAACCAAAACCTGAAGTCATTGCTGCTGCTTTACATCTGCAAAAGTCAGAAATCAAATCCAATTGGGAAACAAAGAGTGGAGTTGAGGGTTTGCTTGCCAAATTCTTACTGGAAAAGGCTCGACTACTGCTAGAAAACAAAAGTTATCCAGCTTTTGAAGAAGTTATGGCTCTTTTGATCTATGGGTTGGTTTTGTTCCCTAATTCCGACCAGTTCATAAGTGTACACATCATCAACCTTTTCCTAATTCGCAACCCGGTACCAACATTGCTGGGAGACATCCTACACTCTCTACACACTCGTACCACGAAGAAGCGAGGAACTCTCATGTGCTGTATACCACTGCTGGCTAGGTGGTTTACATGTCATCTTCCCCGATCAGTACTGAGAAATGAACAAAGAGCACAATGGTCTTACAGAATCATGTCTTTATCTCATTCAGATATCCGATGGAACAACTTCTTTCAAAGAGACATTACTATCATTGATCATTGTGGAGAATACCCTAATGTGCCACTCCTTGGCATTAAAGGAGGTATCACTTACAATCCCTCTCTAGCTCTACGCCAATTCGGATATGCAAGAAGCAACGGTCCTCATGACATGATTATCCGTGGCATTGTGTTTGATTACGAGAATGATTCTCACAGACACCGACGAAGATTCATACAGGCTTGGGACAGTGTCTATAGAATAGAAAGCAAAACTCTGGGGCAATGGAATTCTATTCCTATGGAACTTTACCTCAGATGGGTGCGTACTCATGCTCAAAAAACTCATGATGCCCTATCCCGCTGTTTTACCTGTGACTATCGAATCAGAAGTCGAAGGTTACGAACCTCAAGTTATTCTACACCCGGATATGCCAACTGACTTGGAAGAGTTGCAAAAATCCTGGGTTCAACTCAAAGAGGAAAGAGACACCTTCAAAGAACACTGTCAGGACTATGAGAGAAGGCTATTCGAGCTCACCAGACAGCTTCAAGAAGAACAAAGAATCAACGCATTCCTGGGGACAAAGAAAAAGCGCCCACGGGAGACCTGAAAGATCATTTATTTTATTTTCTGTCTTGTAAGCCCAAATGAGGCAAAGAAAAAAGAATAAATTGATTAACTAACGTTTGTTGCTTCTTTAACAAATCTAGACTCTATGATCCTTGAAAACATTGCACACATGCATTCACATGCATTGCATACACATTGCATTTCATACATTGCATTTCATACATTGCATTCATATACATTGCATACACATTGCATACATGGCATCCAGTCATACACATTTCATAACAGGTTCTCATGACGGGTTTCTCATCTCTTCGCTGTTTATTTCAGTCAGAAGAGATGGAATCTGAGGCAAGCATCAAGAATCTCGAAGTACAGAATGCCCAAGTTCAAGTGGCAATTCTGGAACTGGCAAAGGGGCAACAAGAGCTGAAAGCCCTGATACTCAAGAAGAAGAAGAAGCCCAAAGAATCTGCAGGCTTGAGTTACCTGAGAAGGAAGATCAAGATCCCTGTCAAAAAGATCAAAAAGCCACCAATCCCTGAAATAGTCGGTGATGGTGAACAAGAAGATAATCAAAGCAACCAGGGTTCTGCTAAACCCTCTCTCTCTTCAAATGAAGAAGAAGATCATTCTGGAGACGAACAGGATGATGACAAATACCAACAGTTGGAGGATCGTATGAAAGCTATGGAAATACAAAAAATACCTGGCTTAGATTTCAATGATCTGGGACTCGTGTCGGATGTTGTCATCCCTCCAAAATTCAAAGTTCCAACCTTTGCAAAGTATGATGGAGTTTCTTGTCCAAAACTACATTTGAGATCTTATGTGAGGAAGATACAACCTCATACAACAGATAACAAATTGTGGATTCACTTTTTCCAAGAAAGTCTGTCAGGTACACAACTCGAATGGTACTACCAGCTAGAAAATACCAAGGTTCATACTTGGGAAGAATTAGCTGCTGCTTTTTACAAACAGTACCAATACAATGCTGATCTTACACCCACTCGTACTCAATTGCGAGGCATGTCTATGGGACCAAAAGAAAGTTTCAAAGAGTATGCACAAAAGTGGAGAGATATGGCTGGAAGGGTTCAACCACCCTTATCTGATCGCGAACTAGTCGACATGTTCATGGGCACTTTAACTGGCCCATTCTATAGCCATTTGCTGGGAAGTTCATCATCAGGTTTCACTGACCTAATACTGACCGGAGAACGTGTCGAAAGTGGCATTCGAAATGGAAAAATTCAAGTAGGATCCTCCTCTGGTACTACAAAAGGGCCCATCAGAAATGAGGTCAATACAGCGCAAATTCAGACAAGTCACAAAAGTGATCAGCATCAATCTGTAGGGGCAGTTATGATCTCCGCATCTGCACCTCAAAAAGATCAACAGCCAAAATATACGCATCGACCAGATGCACCAAGAAGAACTTTCACCAAAATCAACATGCCAATCTCTCAGGCATTGCAGCACTTGCTTAAAGCGGATCTGATCACATTAAGGGGTCCTCCGAAGAATGTCAATACTTCTTCTCTGAATTATCGCCCTGATGCAACATGTGCCTATCATTCAAACTGTCCAGGACATGACGCAGATCACTGCTGGGCCCTGAAAAATAAAATCCAAGACATGATAGATGCTGGAGAAATTGAGTTCGATCCTCCAGAAACTCCAAATGTCATCACAGCACCTATGCCAAAGCATGACAAAACTGTTAATGCTATCATAGACACAGTTGACATTTATGATGTGAACGAAGTATCAATTCCACTCCTCGAAGTCAAAAGAAAGTTCATCCAAGCTGGTTACTTTCCAGGTTGTGATCCCGACTGCTTTTATTGCTCACGCCAACCCAATGGTTGTGAAAATCTAAAAATGGGAATTCAAAAACACATGGATCGCCGTATCATTATGTTTGAGAGGCTCCCTTCTATGGACATGTTGGGCAAAGTCTTTGCCAACGGGATAAGAATGGAAGACGTCTCATTGATCTCCAGCTTACCATTCAAAATCTCTACCAAGGCTCCATTCAAACTTTCTGCTACACTCAAAGTGGCATCAGTAGTCATTGCTAGACCAACTCCATTTCCATACTCCTCAGACAAAGCTGTCCCATGGGGATATGACACTAATGTTTACATTCATGGAGTTAAGCAGGATCCCTCGACTAAAGAGGACGCAACACTAACTACTTCAGCTGTAAGTAACATTGCAGGCACTAGCAAGATCACGAGAAGTGGAAGAATCTTTTCACCAGAAATTTCTCCAAATATTGCTGCTAGTCCAATCCAGGTTCCAATTCCTATTCCAGATATCAACACTCGAGGCAAAGAGCCACTGATCGAACCAGTTCAAAATCCGGTAGAGATCACTGTTGAGGATCCATCAAAGCAAGAGATGGACGAAATATTGAAAATCATCTGCAAAAGTGATTACAATATTGTCGAACAACTGGGGCATACTGCTTCAAAAATCTCAATGTTATCTCTGCTAAAATATTCAGAAGCTCATGCTAAAGCTCTAATGAAGTTCCTTCAAGCTGCGCATGTGCCTCAAGAAATCCCAATCGACCAATTTGAGAATTGTGTCGCCAGTCTTACAGTGCCCAATGGTCTTGGTTTCTCTGATGTGGATCTAACCCCTGCTGGAAGAAATCACAACAAGGCCCTGCACATCTCTATCGAATGCAACGGCACCACTCTGTCTCATGTGCTAATAGACAATGGTTCCTCTCTAAACGTGTTACCAAAGGTAATACTGGAAAAACTTGACTTCAAAGGAGTTGTGCTACAACCAAGTGATGTGGTTGTAAGAGCCTTCGATGGGTCAACAAGAACGGTGTACGGAGAAGTTAAGCTCCCAATCAGAGTGGGCTCTCAAACTTTCGATGTTATCTTTTCCGTAATAGACGTTCTTCCAACATACTCCTGTTTACTAGGACGCCCTTGGATACATGGGGCAAACGCTGTAACTTCTACCCTGCATCAGAAGTTAAAATACCCAGTAAAAGGAAAGGTTGTCACAGTCTATGGCGAAGAAGAATATATGGTCAGTCACTTGAGCAACGACAAGTATGTTGAGATGGAGGGCGAATCCATCGAAACTCCGTATCAAGCTTTTGAGGTTGTATCTCCAGATATCTCTACCACCAAGCATATTCCTGCTACTCCAGCTACAACTATGGCTTCTCTCAAAGATGCCAAAGCCATGATTGAACAGGGTGATCGCACAGTATGGGGACAACTCCCTGATATACCCTACAAGTCCGACAAGCTAGGTCTGGGCTATAATGGTGAAAATCAAAAGAATGATCAAAATCCTCGCTCTGAAGGGTTAATATCACACTTCGCCAGCCAAGAAGTAAACGCCATTGATGATGAAGGGACATACTTGAACCACATCATTCAGCCATATCCAGACGAAATTCCACCCATTACCATGGGAATGTGGGATGCTGTGGGAGGACCAAATGACGGTTACAACTACCAGTATATCACACCTCAGAATTCTTACATTGCTCTGGAAGATCTTACTCCAACAGAAGAGGGTAATCAAAATGACGGAAGTATCACAAGTCCCGTCACTCAGCAATATCAAAATCCACCCAAAGAAGTATGGGACACGCTAGGAGAACCCAGCGGCAAATACGACTATATGGTGAAATATTCCGCTCCTCCGAGCTTTTCAACTCCCATCAAAGACATTGTCCCGACTGGATGGGACGAACAGTACGACGACAACTTCGCTCTTGAAGAAGCCAGGAAGATGCCAAACAACGAAGGTTATTTTCTGTCACAGTACACTCCTTATCAGGATGCACAAGTCTCTATTCAAAACATCATTCCTACTGCATGGGACGGCCTTATCGAGCATCTCGCTCAGCCAATAGAGGGACCTCCACCTGGATTCTCATATCCAACAAATCATCCAACTTATCCTGAAGAATTACCTACGCATTTTCCCACTAGCGGAATCAATGCTACGGAAGACGAAAAGAACAACTGCAACTGGAACAGCTGGGTGCTCCCTGCTAACAACGGTGGATTGAACAACTGGAAAGCAGAGGATGTGATCTCCTTTGATCAGGAGTAAATGCCATTTCCTGTTTTCTTTGTGTATATTGTGCAAAGATAAAAGTGGTTCCTGAACAATCGAACCATGAGCTTGAAAGCCGTGTGCCTTAGCACAACGGTCCTTCTACAAAAAGGGTTTGTCATATCATGATTATGTGCATTCAATAAAATCATGGGATGCTTGCATGTTCAAAATTTTGTGATCCTTTTTCTTTCTTTATTCGCTTTCAAATAGCTATGTTTTTCTCTTCATACACACTCACATATCTACCATGCAGATTCACATACACGCTGGATCCAGTCAATAACGACTCTGCTATTGCCCGTCATGACTTTGAAAATCCGATCTACCAAACTGAGGACGAAAGTGAGGAAGATTGTGAAGTGCCAAGAGAAATTGCAAGACTTCTAGAACAAGAAGAAAAAGCCATACAGCCTCATGAGGAGCCGATTGAGGTCATCAACTTGGGCAGTGACGAAGAAAAGAAAGAGGTCAGAATTGGGGCTGACTTAGAAAACAGTGTCAAGCAAAGACTGATTCAATTGTTGCAAGACTACGCCGAGATATTCGCCTGGTCTTATCAAGATATGCCTGGCCTTGACACGGACATTGTAGTTCATCGCCTGCCAATCAAAGAAGGAAGCACTCCGGTCAAACAGAGACTGCGAAGGAGTAAGCCTGATATGTCAAAAAAGATCAAAGACGAGGTTGAAAAACAATTCAATGCCGGATTCCTAAAAGTTGTAAGTTATCCTCCTTGGATAGCTAACATCGTGCCTGTACCCAAAAAAGACGGGAAAGTCAGAATGTGTGTAGACTACAGAGATCTGAACCGGGCAAGCCCTAAAGATGATTTCCCTTTACCGCACATCGATGTACTAGTTGACAATACCGCACAATGCAAGGTATTCTCCTTTATGGACGGATTCTCAGGGTACAATCAAATCAAGATGGCACCCGAAGACATGGAAAAAACAACCTTCACAACTCCCTGGGGAACCTTTTGTTACAAAGTAATGCCCTTTGGTCTAAAAAATGCTGGAGCTACCTACCAACGAGCAATGGTAACACTATTTCATGATATGATTCATCAGGAAATAGAGGTGTATGTCGATGACATGATCGCAAAATCCAACACCGAAGAAGAACATTTGAGTCATTTACACAAGCTGTTTGACAGACTCAAGAAATACAGATTGCGACTGAACCCGAACAAGTGTACCTTTGGAGTAAGATCCGGTAAACTCTTAGGTTTCATCGTCAGCAGTAAAGGTATTGAGGTTGATCCTGCCAAGGTCAAAGCCATTCAAGAAATGCCTATACCCCGTACCGAGAAACAAGTCAGAGGATTCTTGGGACGTCTAAACTACATAGCCAGATTCATTGCCCATATGACTCCTACTTGTGTGCCAATCTTCAAATTACTGAAGAAAGATCAAGTGGAAAGATGGAATGACAAATGCCAGTTAGCCTTTGATAAAATCAAAGAATACCTTCAAAAACCGCCAATCTTGTTACCTCCTGTGGAAGGCAGACCTCTGATAATGTACCTAACTGTGTTAGAAGATTCAATGGGGTGTGTACTCGGACAACATGACGATTCCGGTCGAAAGGAGCACGCAATCTACTATCTTAGCAAAAAGTTTACCGATTGTGAAACAAGATACTCACTACTCGAAAAAACTTGCTGTGCCTTAGCATGGGCGGCTCGCCGACTAAGACAGTATATGCTAAATCACACCACTTTCCTGATCTCCAAGATGGATCCAATCAAATACGTGTTCGAAAAACCTGCTCTCTCTGGAAGGATTGCAAGATGGCAAATGATCCTAACAGAATATGACATTCAATACACTTCGCAAAAAGCAATCAAAGGAAGTGTGGTAGCTGATCATTTAGCTCATCAAGCAGTAGATGATTATCAGGCATTGAACTTTGACTTCCCAGACGAAGACATTATGCTAGTCAATGACTACAAACAACCAGGATCCCGATGGACTATGGTTTTTGACGGAGCTTCTAATGCGCTCGGCAATGGCATCGGAGCTGTGATCATTTCCCCCACAGGAGGTCATACACCCTTCACCGCCAGATTGTGTTTCAATTGCACCAACAATATAGCCGAATACGAAGCATGCATTCTGGGTCTCAAAGCTGCAATTGATCTAAAAATCAAATTCCTTGAAGTCTACGGAGACTCGGCCTTGGTAATCTACCAAGTCAAAGGGGAATGGGACACAAAGCACCCAAATCTAATTCCATACAAAGAACATGTGTTGAGTTTGATTCCTTACTTCGAGGAGATCACTTTCGAACACATCCCACGCGAAGAAAATCAACTAGCTGATGCCTTAGCTACCATGTCATCCATGTTCAAAGTCAATTGGGACGACGAAGCTCCTATGATCACCATTTACAGGCAAGACGAACCAGCCTATTGCAATGAGATCGATACCAAACAAATGGAAGACAAATCATGGTTCCATGAAATACAAAGGTATCTCGAAACCCAGGAGTACCCTGAAGGGGCATCTATTAACGACAGAAAGTTTCTAAGGAGATTTGCCTCCAAATTCTTCCTAAGCAATGGAACTTTGTACAAGCGCAACCATGACTCGACTTTACTTCGTTGCGTAAACAAGAAGGAAGCAGAACAAATCATGGAAGACATACACAATGGTACCTTCGGTACTCATTCCAACGGACATACAATGGCTAAAAAGATCTTGAGAGCAGGTTACTACTGGTCTACCATGGAGACAGATTGCCATCATCATTCCAAAACTTGTCACAAATGCCAGATATATGCCGACAAAGTGCATGTACCTCCAGTTCCATTAAACGTTCTGACGGCTCCTTGGCCTTTCGCAATGTGGGGTATTGATATGATTGGAGAAATCAAACCTACTGCTTCCAACGGACATCGCTTTATCCTGGTCGCTATTGACTACTTCACAAAGTGGGTAGAGGCAGCTTCATATGCTTCTGTCACCAAGAATGTGGTAGCCAGGTTTATCAAGCACAATCTCATTTGTCGGTACGGCATCCCCGAAAGGATCATCACTGACAATGGCACGAATCTAAACAACAAAATGATTACTGAACTCTGCACGCAGTTCCAGATCAAACATCATAATTCTTCTCCATATCGACCAAAGATGAACGGCGCTGTCGAAGCCGCCAACAAAAACATCAAGAAAATCATACAAAAGATGACAGTAACCTACAAAGACTGGCATGAGATGTTACCTTTTGCTCTTCATGGTTATCGCACATCTGCGCGTACTTCAACAGGGGCAACTCCATTCTCGTTAGTCTACGGTATGGAAGCAGTTCTCCCAATCGAAATCCAGATTCCTTCCTTAAGGATCATGAAAGAAGCCGATCTAGACGAAGACGATTGGATTCAAACTCGATTCGACCAAATACACTTGATCGATGAGAAAAGACTTGCAGCTATCTGTCATGGCCAGCTATACCAAAAGCGCATGATCAAAGCATTCAACAAGAAAGTCAAAAGTCAAGCATACCAAACTGGTGGCTTGGTTATCAAACGCATCATCTTACCACAAGGTGATCCCAGAGGCAAATGGACCCCCACCTACGAGGGACCATTCATAATCAAGAAAATATTCTCCGGCGGTGCCATGTTGCTTACCACCATGGATGGCGAGGATTTCCCACACCCTGTGAATGCGGACATAGTCAAAAAGTACTTTGCTTAAAAAATAAAAATACAGCTCGCTAAGTTGAAAACCTGAAAGGGCAACTTAGGCAAAAATGAGCGTCTCGGTGGATTGAAAACCCGAAAGGGCGATCCAGGCAAAAATTAGAGACAAAACAAATACAATCCCGGTAGGCTGAAAACCTGAAAGGGCAGCCTAGGCAAAAATTAGGGAATAAAGCATACAACTATGTCCCGCTCAGCTGCCTACTCACCGACAAGGTTCAACACCTCAAAGACACCGATCAGTCCAATCACTTTCTTCCAACAAGTGAGGGATGAGATGCTCGAAGACAGATTGGCAATAGCAGAATTGAAACTTGACTGGATCGTTCTCACATAGCTATTTCTTTTCATAAATACTTTTCAAAACTTTCTGACAATTTCCTACTTCTAGGATTGTTGTCTCCCTATACTAATCCGCCTATCACGGCACCTTTTCAAAAATCAATGCAGCTTATAACTAACATTTTCATTTTTTCTGTTTTGAATACGCGAGCATCCCAATGATATTTTGAATGAACATATGCATTTGAATATGATTGATGTTTACCAGGAAAAACAGGAATAGCATTCCGGACATGTCCCAATTATTTGGACATTATCCTAAACCAGCATCAGAAGGAAGTTTCCCCAATGGAGACACATTCCTCAACAAATCCCTCAAAAAGATTTTTCTTTCGAAAGAAGTCTTATTCCCCAGCAGGGTTGTTCCAGATTACTGTCTTCAGAAGGTGTGATCTCCGCACCCAAACTTGGTCAGATAGTGCATCGGAGGATTATGCATCTTCCTCATTCCCACTCCAAAGGGCGTCACAGTCCGAACTCTCAAAACTACTGTTCATCCCCGAGCAGTAATCAAAGATCCTTCAATAGAACATCCTGGTTCTCAAAGAATTTCCCCAACCCAGGGTACTCAAGCGAGACAGAAGATCATCAACAACCACGATGCCTTCACTTCCAAATGGCTAGCAGGGATTTATTTTCCCAATCACAATGCCTTCATTTCTTGACGACTAAGCTGGGATTTATTTTCCCAATCAGGAGCTTGACACGCTCTAAGCTGCATAAACCATGCATCACATTCACACTCATATTCACATTCACAATCATGCATCATACGCATATTCATACACAACATAACTTGCATATTTCTCCTCTAGCTCGAGGATCTCATATCATACATGCATCATAGACATCGCATATTATTAACTTGATTTTTCAGGTAGACAGATGTCTTCAGCAAAGATGTTCTCACTCACATGCAGTGTTCATCCTGAATCTTATTCAGACAAGCAGTCCTTTCAGATACAATCAAACCAAAGATTCACTCTGAAGAACTCTCATTCTCAACTCATTTATCATCTAACATTGCTAGTCTAAGGCGATACCTCAGACGGTTCCAGAACGATCTAGCATTTCAGATCTAAGGCGATACCTCAGACGGTTCCAGAACGATCTAGCATTTCAGATCTAAGGCGATACCTCCGACGGTTCCAGAACGATCTAGCATTTCAGATCTAAGGCGAAACCTCAGACGGTTCCAGAACGATCTAACATTGCAGATCTAAAGTGATACCTCAAACGGTTCCACAATGATCAACTTTCAAATCCTTCATCAAGATATAATCAACAGATTCATTCTGATGAACAAACCATCAACACATTGTCCAGGTGGCATCCGAAAGCCCATCTCAGGTAATGTTTCAATCTGCCAACAATATTTCACAGACAACATTCAAATGCAACTTCCAACATCTCTGCTGATCAAGGTAAGTGCAAATTTTCAGGGCATCTATTTATTCAATCATCTTCTACCCTCAGATTTCAGACAATCTCTTCAGGTTTAAGAAGATTGAATAGGGGCAACTGTTATACCCCAAAATTTGCCCACTTCTTTTTTCAGGAAAGTTTCAATATGAAAATTAAGAGTCTCATATAAACATGGATTTTTTTTCAAAATATCCTGACATATGAAGAACTTGGTTGTCAGAATTTTTCTTACACAGTAACTTGGCTTACAGTGGAATTTATTCTTACGCAAACGCCAAATACTGTTCTTTACTTCACAAATACTATTTATTTATTTTACAGATAAATAGTACTAACACAGTTCATGCAGGGTTAAATCTTTTTGCAGGCGCAAAAGCAGGAAACTCACACTGTACTAGTAACAATTGTTTTTGTTTTCCCACTAACTTTTGTGCTATATTCCATTATTTTCAAAATCTTTTCAAATCTATCCTTTCAAATTCAAATCTCAACTTTATTCTATCCATCTCTCTTTTCCCAACAATACCTTACACTTTCTTTCAAATCTCACTACCACTCAAATTTCCTTTTGTACGGAATCACATCATTCCCCAACGTCTCTTTCCTTCTTTCCATTCTATAAATACTTCTCATTCTTCCATAAAATCTCACATCAAATTCTAATTCATTTCTCAAATTTCCACTTCATAATCCATTTTCTCTTCTTCCCTAACAAAAATGGCAAAATGGATAGAGACACTGTCTCTT
Source organism: Vicia villosa (assembly GCF_029867415.1). Lineage (NCBI taxonomy): Eukaryota > Viridiplantae > Streptophyta > Magnoliopsida > Fabales > Fabaceae > Vicia > Vicia villosa. Next base: position 2,066 of record NW_026705667.1, on the reverse strand, counting down.
ACAGTCATCACCATTGCTACGGTGATCATGACTTTCTTCTGCCTGCACAGTCCTGAGGAGTGTGGACCTGCAATGGTTGCATTCCCAATCCTCTACATGTTATTGATCATAGCATGGTTCATCAACCGTCATTTTTAAAGTTTGCCGTGTTTCTTATTTTCTTAAACGTACCGTCTATTCGTCGTACTGTTCAATAGTATGTAATATTTATACTGTCAGTATTAAATGTTGTACTAGTTGTCATAATATTGCTTAATTACTAAGATAATATTTTGTGTATTTTCTGCCAGTCAAATATTTCTATTTCTGTGCATTAAATAATTTTCAGGTTATTATCGGTAATTTTGCCCGCATACCGTAAATATCAGTTATTTATTATGTTTCTGTTTTCTAACAAGTCATGTAAATAAATTTTCATGCTTCACACAAAACAAAGACAAAAATAACAACAAAAAAAAGAAAAGAAAATTAACTTTGACAGTTGACTTTTTCACTTTAACTGCTGCTTCAGTACACGAACAGTCAGTTGACAGACAAACTGCAGACAGTACAACTCTCAGTGATTTGTACAATCAATCAAATCAATCATTCACAATTCAAATTTCCAAGATTTTTGTGTTAGAAGTCTTCTGAATATCACATGATTAGCAGAAACTCAACACTGCACAAAAATCAGGTACGCTTAACTGCCTCCTATACAGACAGTCCCTAATCAGGGTTTTTCTTGTTTTAACAGGAGCAACAAGTTTTGAGAGCTCAAGTGGATTCCATATACATCCATACATCTCAAAGTACCATCATACAAATTTTCAAACTTCAATTCACTCAGACGCACCGTCAGCAGCTCAAACAGTCAACAGACGACCCGTTTGACCAAAAAAGTCAACTGACAGTCAAAAATGAAATTTTTTGTCAAAGTCCATATTTTGTCAAAGGATTCAACATTTGATCATTGGATGATCACAATTCATCAAGGAAAGATCAAAAATCAACAAAACCCTAAGATTCAAAATTAGGGTTTTTGCCTGAAAAGTCAACTCAACTTTGACTGATCATAACTCTCTCATCCTTCATCCAAAAAATGTCAACCAAAGCTCATTTTGAAGGAAATTCAATTATCTTTCAAATGCAATTGATCCCATGGTCATTGCATTCACCATTTGAAAAATATGGCCAAAGACATTACAGGTCATTTTCAAAGTCAACAAAAAGACACTTTTTTCAAAAGGACACACAAGGAGAACCAAATATCATTTTGACATGAGACCAAAGACATTGGTTAGAGGACTCTTTGAGGTTTCCAAAAAGTGCAAGATCTCCTTCATATGACAAAAATTGAAGGATTCACACCTTGTTGAAGTTGGCTAAATTTTGGGAAAATGCATGAAATCAACATTGCTCAAAAATGTTTTTTTTCCAAAAGATGCCAAGTTTTTATGGTCCAAACATCTTTGCCATGTTACTATGGGCCTCCCACGACCAAGACAAAGCCCACATCTATATTATCCATTTTTGACATAATTTTATCTTATTTTAAGATTAAAATTAAAGGAAAATTGCATGGATAATTGGTGGCTTGATCTCCAAGCATGACTCACCTCCAAAGTATTCAATTTTCTGCAGAAGATTGATGCCCAAGGCAAGAGCATTGAATGTAGTCAAGGCTTGGTCAAAAATTCAAAGTTTTTTATTATTAAAGAACCAAAACTTTCAACAAAGGCAACCAAGTTTCTTGCTTCACTTCCAAGCAGCCTATGGGCTATAAAAGGAGCAGCATACCTCCACAACAAAGAGGACACACGAAATATATCAAGAGCATAGTCAAGAAACTCATCAAAATTCTCTCAAAATTCCATAACTTTGTAAAATTCAAATTCTCATTCTCCAATCAATATTAATACAAATCAAGCTTTTTAATCATCTTCTCCAACATCATAGAGTAAGATTAAACTCTTAATACAAGCACATGAGAGTCGTATAAGACATTCAAAGTTCTTCATGTACATATGCCTTTAATTTTCGTTTTCATATATACAATTAATATCAATGTAAACTAACCATCCTAA